>NC_140196.1:666144-712275 GCF_965226575.1 Pagrus pagrus | reverse complement strand
CTCAACGCATGTCAGTGTTTTATATCCATTAAAGAGATGTGCTGCCCTCTGCTGGACACTGAAGTGTAAACCTCTTTGTTTCTCTTTTTGTTTGTTTTGATCTTGTGTGTTAATATAAAAGTGAAAAACAACTAATGAAGATTAAAAAAAGTCGCAAAATATTTTTCCTTTTATTTGTGTTTATTGATTTAAGTACATATAACAAGGAAATACATATAACAGTGTGTCATCCTTTATTATTCTGGTATATTCAGCCTTAAAGGAACAGTTCACCCAAACATTAACCTCAGTCATCATCATCATATATCATCAGGAGGAGACGATGGCTGAGCCTGACTTTATATCATCAGGAGGAGACGATGGCTGAGCCTGACTTTATATCATCAGGAGGAGATGATGACTGAGCCTGACTTTATATCATCAGGAGGAGAATGACTGAGCCTGACTTTATATCATCAGGAGGAGACGATGACTGAGCCTGACTTTATATCATCAGGAGGAGACGATGGCTGAGCCTGACTTTATATCATCAGGAGGAGACGATGGCTGAGCCTGACTTTATATCATCAGGAGGAGACGATGGCTGAGCCTGACTTTATATCATCAGGAGGAGACGATGGCTGAGCCTGACTTTATATCATCAGGAGGAGACGATGGCTGAGCCTGACTTTATATCATCAGGAGGGGACGATGGCTGAGCCTGACTATATATCATCAGGAGGAGACGATGGCTGAGCCTGACTTTATATCATCAGGAGGAGACGATGACTGAGCCTGACTTTATATCATCAGGAGGAGATGATGGCTGAGCCTGACTTTATATCATCAGGAGGAGACGATGACTGAGCCTGACTTTATATCATCAGGAGGAGATGATGGCTGAGCCTGACTTTATATCATCAGGAGGAGATGACTGAGCCTGACTTTATATCATCAGGAGGAGACGATGGCTGAGCCTGACTTTATATCATCAGGAGGAGACGATGGCTGAGCCTGACTTTATATCATCAGGAGGAGATGACTGAGCCTGACTTTATATCATCAGGAGGAGACGATGGCTGAGTGATGCTCAGATGTACAGTGATGACGTCACAGCAGCTCATCATAAAGACAAACAGGGCGTGGGACCTTTAACTCTCACAACAACGCAGCTCATTGGTCAGCAGCATCAGGTGGCCGTCAGCCATCCAATCACAGGCCTGGATGTTGACACGTCCGCGCCCTGGTTGCTTGTCAGCAGGAAGACTCGGCACAATTTGCTGATTGTGGCTGTGAACATCATCATTAACGGGCTTTTAATGAGACTGGAGCCAGACTGGGTCCGTGGACCACCGTGTTCCGCCTCCAGCTGCTGCGGCGGCGGTGACTCGCTCCCGGAGGAGCAGCTAACCGGACAGCGACCCGCGGACGGTGGGCGTTAGCCCGCTGCTCGGTGCCGGGGACCGTCGGAGGTGAGCGCCGTTAGCATTAGCATTCCTCTAGAGATTAGCCCGCGGTGCTGGAGGCTCACACCGCTGTTCTGACCCGGGACACACCGTCTGAGAAGCGGGCTGGCAGGGTGACAACACCCGCTAGCGTTAGTACATCACCGGGTCGGTTAGCTGTGGGAGGGCAGACCAGATCCCCGTCAAAAATCTGACGATTTAACGCGCTCGTGTTGAGCAGAGCCGGTCCGAACCGCCCTGCGGACTGTGGATGCGCTGCAGGAAGAAGTGCTGTGTTTCACCTGCAGCCCGGTGTTCCGGCTCTGTGTGGCTCAGTTACTGATCACGGATGACAGGTTGACCCATGTGAGGCTGCAGGTCGGTTTATGACATGTGGAGCCTTTATTATTGATTATGAGCTGCTGGCTGTCGCAGAGCGGCTGCGCAGCGACAGAGCAGACGGAGGTCGGTGTGGGCCTGTGCTGATGTGATGGATGTGGACAGTCCTGTGGATCCTGTGTGTGCAGCCGTGAGCCGGAGGAGAAGCTACAACACAGTTTCATCCTGTTCCAGTGTGTTTATATGTGGCGGACCCTGCCAGCTTTCTAGCTTCAACAGTGTCCTGGGACCTTGTTTTCCTCTGAGAGCAGCTGGTTTATTCACTGATGGACAAAGGTTGTGTTATTATCTCATTAACATTCAGAATATTCAAATTCTGACTTTGAATTTCATGTAAATAAACAAACCACTGGGCGGCTGTGGACCTGCAGAAGTGCCCGAGTCTGGTTCTGTGTGGCAGCGTCCAACACACGGGCTGTTCAGAGAGCTCAGCAGGTTCAGAAGGCAGAACCTCTGAAAACAACAGAGATGAAGATATTTATAAATTAGATTAGTTAAAGTGCTTTTAATGAACCCAGAGTGAGTTAAGTGTCAGATCAGTGAGTAATCTGTGGCAGACGTTAGAGCAGAAGTACTGGATATAATCTGTGACTCAGAATAAGCTCTCTGTTGTCTTGTGACCGCAGAGGTCTGCTGATGTGGTTCTGGGGTTTGGGTTTAGTTTTTAAACGGGCTGAGGAGTCACATGTCCTCACGTCTGTCCTGATACCATATTCAAAGGTCCGCATTAGATTAGCCAGCAGATAAAAAAGTAATGTTTTGTTTTGTGCCCTTCATGTCGACATGGACATGTGAAGAGTTGAAGGTGTTGGTGGTGTCCATCCTGCAGGGCCTCTACACCAACTGCATGCACTTTTCAACAAGTTATTTCACTTCATCACCTAAAAGCTGTTATTGTGTTATAATATGTAAGAATATGCTGCCTGCTCATGCTCAGAACAAACAGGGCCAAGCATATCACCAGAGTAGCATCTCGATGCTGCTAACTTAGCTCAGTTAGCCCTATAGCTAGCAGTCAGTGCAATGTTGGTGCTAACACTGCTAGCACAGGAGCACTGAAACAGGACAGGGCTAGCTGGTTAGCATGCTAACAACTATATATATTTCTTAAACACATTAAATAAACGTCAAACTGTTAATTCTTCACACTCTGTAAATCATTTGAGTTAATTTTTTAATGTTTGCAACTAAAATTCTTACATATTCCGCCTTTTAAACAAAAACACCCAAAATTGTAATGTTTCAAAATGTGCCACCTGTCTGTAAGAGGACTTGTGATCCCATAGATGAAACAACTTTTTATAAAAGTGATGTAGTTACAAGTTCAAGTAGTTTCAAGCACTTTATCTACAATTCAATATCTGTCAAACCTTGGAAATAGCACATTAAAAATTCAAGCATTTATAAGGATCTCCAGCACCAGAACGAGCCCTGAGTGATGTAGGATGACAAACCCACAGTCCTCGTTCTTCAGCTCAGATGAAGATGAGACGTCAGGAGAGACACTGTGACAGACAGTGATACCGCACTTAGCATAACCGTGACCTGTGGACCCGGCTGTCCACATACTTTAGGTCATATACCGTGATACTGAGTGACACTTTGATAAAACGTGTATGTGTCTGATTGATTTGTCAGGAAGTTAGTGAACCAAAATAACTTTGTTTCACCATAAAGTTCTCTGAGTGAGTTCACTCAGTGTTATGTCTTCATGTTGATTCTGTCGCAGCCTCATCACAGTTATGTTCTTGTCTCAGTGAGCGTTTCCTGTCGTCCTCAGTTGGTTCTTGTATGGGTGAGTGAAGCGCAGCCATGACTGCGGAGCCGGACGCCCTGGCTGTGGTCAACCAGCTGAGGGACCTGGCCGCTGACCCCATGAACCGCAGGGCCATCGTCCAGGACCAGGGCTGCCTGCCGGGACTCATCCTGTTCCTGGACCACACCAACCCTCAGGTCGTCTACTCCGCCCTCCTGGTGAGTCGTCACCGACGGACGAGCCGACGTTAGTCACACTTAGATAGAAATTAATTTACGTTGAGCAGTTTGGAAAGTGTCTGGATGCTGAGTTCGGTTTCAGGTATTCTAAGATTTGGTCCATCTGGTTTGGACCATCACCAAGTCATCAGACTCACTGTGATTGGTTGTTCGCAGGCGATCCGTTACCTGGCAGAATGTCGAGCCAACCAGGAGAAGCTGAAGGGCGAGCTGGGGATGATGCTGAGCCTCCAGAACGTCATGCAGAAGTGAGTCGATGCTGCATTTCCTTTGTTCTTCATGTTGTTGAGTTGTGTTCTCACATTGTCCCAAACGTTTCCAACGATGTTCACACCAGAACAATCCACACGTTTCCTCGAGGTAACGCTTCACCTGGACTCCTGCCGCTGTAACTTCAGGAGGGTCAGAGAGGACGGAAGACAACGCGTTCCAGTTACATGGGAGACAACTCGCCCGAGTTGCTCTTACGCGAGAACGTGACGTCATTTCCTGACTTGTCGCACTTTTAGCGTTCCCGTTTGTCATCGCTACACGACAAGTCGGAAGAACATGGACGCCATCAGGGCAGTAGCAAGCTAGTCGTTGTTTTGTTATTGTTAGCTACATTAGCCTCTTTAGCAAACCAGCTCGAAAACACTTGACATTGTATTGCAGGCACAGCGAGACCGTGCAGCACATACATTGGTGACCGGATTAAAGCAGCAATGTAATCAAGTGTGTAAGAGCATTTAAAATCGACATTAAAACGACCAGCGTGGTACAATACGAAGAAAATACATCAATTATGGGCGCAGCCATCTTTGTTTGTCACGTCGTTTGTCTATCCTCGCTCTCCTCGGTGTACTCTCATGAGGACCGAGTCGGACAGTGGATAGTCCGACCAAAAGGGGGCGTGTCTCGGTGAAATGTCGCGAGACGGCTGCGAGATTTCCCACTTTCCAACTCGGGCGAGTCTCCCATGTAACTGGAACGCGGCATGAGTCACACAGAGGGATTTCTAACAGTCAAGACAGCAACTCCCATATTGCCACACTCCTTCACAGCGTTGTGTTCTGTTGTTGTTCTTGTTGTTGTTTAGAGCTAGAGACCCCTAGTGGCAGAAATTATGCACTACATTTGATGCAGCAGTTTAATCAGGATTTGTATTTCATATTGTTTTTCTGTTTTTATCAAATGTCTTTTTTATTCCTTCATCGTACATTTTGAAGTCTTTTTTTTAAAATGTGTGTAAACTTAAAATGAATAAAGGCTGACAGTTATGTTTTTATTAGGGATGTCCCGATCCCGATCGAGGCCGATGTGGGCATTTTTTCGCTGACCAGGATCGGCAATTTTGAACGTGGACCCAAGCCCGATTATTTTTACATCAGCTGTCGTCAACGGAGCGCAATTTACGGCAGAATGCAGACGAGCACGTAACGTTAGTCTGGAGAACCTGTGGATAAAATGTCTGCACTGTGGAAACATTTCAAATTAGAAAGCGAAAGCAGTCCAACGGCGACACGTAACATACGTAACAAAAGAGCTGCATTTAATACACATCTGATACGGCACATAAACAAAAACACAAGTTCACTCAAGCAAAACAGGCAAAAGCACCGAAGCAACAAACACTCGGATACTTTCAGAAGGAAAGAGAAATATCATGAGTCAGCGTCATGGCCACAAATATTACAGAGAAGGTCTTTGAACTCATCGCTGTGGATAACCAGCCCATCTCCGTGAGAGGAGCAGGGTTCAGTTACTGACTTTGTTTACTTGTTGTTTTTGTTAGAAAAAAACAAAAAACAAATGAAAACCGATGTTGCAGTAGGATGAAGAATAAGAAAGAGACATGAAAGTATTTACTTTGTTTCAACAAAATAAAAAAGCTGTTAACAGCTTGGATGCAGGTGATTTTTTTCTTAATGCAGCTGAATTATCTAGGAAAATATTAGTTAGAGCTAAGTATCGGATCGGGACTCGGTATCAGCAGATACTAAATATTAATTGACTCGGATCGGGGTAAAAAAAACCTGATCGGGACATCCCTAGTTTTTATTGATCTGGCCTGTAAAATGTCCAGAAATATGTCTGAACGTCCATCACAGCGTCCGAGGCGACGTCTCCAGACGCCTGCATCACGTACAGATGCTGTTTGAGGCCAAGCGGCTGAAGACAAACGTCTCAGGGACATTTTGGAAAATAGTGAAAACTGAAAGATAATCTTTGAATGTGAGTTAGTTTTGTTCCAAAGTCCCAGTTCAGCTGTTTGTTTCTTGTTGGATTAGTTTTCTTTGGACAGAACCGAACAGAAAGTGTTCGTGTCCTGCAGTCAAAGTTCTGCTGCTCAGATGTGTCTGATGTTTCGTCATGAACAGAACCGATGCAGGTTCAAGTCCTCCTCGCCTCTTGTTGTTTAAAGTTTATCTCAGTGACCTCTGAGGTCAGCTGCTGCACACTGTGGGTTCATACGTTCCTTCCTGGTCCAGATCCACCACGCCCGGAGAGACCAAGCTGCTGGCGTCAGAGATCTACGAGCTCCTGCAGGCGTCCGGCGGCGCCGAGTCGGAGCCGGCCGAGGAGGCCGTCAGCAGCCGCCGTAAAGCTCAGTTCTTCCTGGGCTCCAGCAACAAGAGAGCCAAGACCGTCGTCCTGCACATCGACGGGCTGGACGACCCGGTGAGCAGAAGCTCCGAGTCATGACATCTTCATCCATCATCAGTGTCTGAATGAAATGTGTCTCCTGAGCAGAGTCGCAGGAGTCTGTGTGAGGAGGCTCTGCTGAAGATCAGAGGAGTCATCAGCTTCACCTTCCAGATGACCGTCAAGAGATGCATCGTCCGGATCCGGTCGGACCTGAAGGCTGAGGTGAGTTCACGTCTTCATCAGACTCTCCTCTTCATCAGACTCTGCTCCTCTTCATCAGACTCTGCTCCTCTTCTTCAGACTCTCCTCCTCTTCATCAGACTCTCCTCCTCTTCATCACACTCTGCTCCTCTTCATCAGACTCTCCTCCTCCTCTTCAGACTCTCCTCCTCTTCTTCAGACTCTGCTCCTCTTCTTCAGACTCTGCTCCTCTTCATCAGACTCTCCTCCTCCTCTTCAGACTCTGCTCCTCTTCTTCAGACTCTCCTCCTCTTCATCAGACTCTCCTCCTCCTCTTCAGACTCTCCTCCTCTTCATCAGACTCTCCTCTTCATCAGACTCTCCTCCTCCTCTTCAGACTCTCCTCCTCTTCTTCAGACTCTGCTCCTCTTCATCAGACTCTCCTCCTCCTCTTCAGACTCTGCTCCTCTTCTTCAGACTCTCCTCCTCTTCATCAGACTCTCCTCCTCCTCTTCAGACTCTCCTCCTCTTCATCAGACTCTCCTCTTCATCAGACTCTCCTCCTCTTCTTCAGACTCTGCTCCTCTTCATCAGACTCTGCTCCTCTTCTTCAGACTCTCCTCCTCTTCATCAGACTCTCCTCTTCTTCAGACTCTCCTCTTCTTCATCAGACTCTCCTCTTCTTCAGACTCTCCTCTTCTTCAGACTCTCCTCCTCTTCATCAGACTCTCCTCCTCTTCATCAGACTCTGCTCCTCTTCTTCAGACTCTCCTCCTCTTCATCAGACTCTCCTCTTCTTCAGACTCTCCTCTTCTTCATCAGACTCTCCTCTTCTTCAGACTCTCCTCTTCTTCAGACTCTCCTCCTCTTCATCAGACTCTCCTCTTCTTCAGACTCTCCTCCTCTTCATCAGACTCTCCTCTTCTTCATCAGACTCTGCTCCTCTTCATCAGACTCTCCTCTTCTTCAGACTCTCCTCTTCTTCAGACTCTCCTCTTCATCAGACTCTCCTCCTCTTCATCAGACTCTCCTCTTCATCATACTCTCCTCTTCATCAGACACTCCTCTTCTTCATCAGACTCTGCTCCTCTTCATCAGACTCTCCTCTTCTTCAGACTCTCCTCTTCTTCAGACTCTCCTCTTCATCAGACTCTCCTCTTCTTCATCAGACTCTCCTCTTCTTCAGACTCTCCTCTTCTTCATCAGACTCTCCTCTTCTTCAGACTCTCCTCTTCTTCAGACTCTCCTCCTCTTCATCAGACTCTCCTCTTCTTCAGACTCTCCTCCTCTTCATCAGACTCTCCTCTTCTTCATCAGACTCTGCTCCTCTTCATCAGACTCTCCTCTTCTTCAGACTCTCCTCTTCTTCAGACTCTCCTCTTCATCAGACTCTCCTCCTCTTCATCAGACTCTCCTCTTCATCATACTCTCCTCTTCATCAGACTCTCCTCTTCTTCATCAGACTCTGCTCCTCTTCATCAGACTCTCCTCTTCTTCAGACTCTCCTCTTCTTCAGACTCTCCTCTTCATCAGACTCTCCTCCTCTTCATCAGACTCTCCTCTTCATCATACTCTCCTCTTCATCAGACTCTCCTCTTCATCATACTCTCCTCTTCATCAGACTCTGCTCCTCTTCATCAGACTCTCCTCTTCTTCATCAGACTCTGCTCCTCTTCATCAGACTCTCCTCTTCTTCAGACTCTCCTCTTCTTCAGACTCTCCTCTTCATCAGACTCTCCTCTTCTTCATCAGACTCTCCTCTTCTTCAGACTCTCCTCTTCTTCATCAGACTCTGCTCCTCTTCTTCAGACTCTCCTCCTCTTCATCAGACTCTGCTCCTCTTCATCAGACTCTCCTCTTCTTCAGACTCTCCTCCTCTTCATCAGACTCTCCTCTTCTTCAGACTCTCCTCCTCTTCATCAGACTCTGCTCCTCTTCATCAGACTCTCCTCTTCTTCAGACTCTCCTCCTCTTCTTCAGACTCTCCTCCTCTTCATCAGACTCTCCTCTTCTTCAGACTCTGCTCCTCTTCATCAGACTCTGCTCCTCTTCATCAGACTCTCCTCCTCTTCATCAGACTCTCCTCCTCTTCATCAGACTCTCCTCTTCATCAGACTCTCCTCCTCTTCATCAGACTCTCCTCTTCTTCAGACTCTCCTCCTCTTCATCAGACTCTCCTCTTCTTCAGACTCTCCTCCTCTTCATCAGACTCTCCTCTTCTTCATCAGACTCTGCTCCTCTTCATCAGACTCTCCTCTTCTTCAGACTCTCCTCTTCTTCAGACTCTCCTCTTCATCAGACTCTCCTCCTCTTCATCAGACTCTCCTCTTCATCAGACTCTCCTCTTCTTCATCAGACTCTGCTCCTCTTCATCAGACTCTCCTCTTCTTCAGACTCTCCTCTTCATCAGACTCTCCTCTTCTTCATCAGACTCTGCTCCTCTTCTTCAGACTCTCCTCTTCTTCAGACTCTCCTCTTCATCAGACTCTCCTCTTCTTCATCAGACTCTGCTCCTCTTCATCAGACTCTCCTCTTCATCAGACTCTCCTCTTCTTCATCAGACTCTGCTCCTCTTCATCAGACTCTCCTCTTCTTCAGACTCTCCTCTTCATCAGACTCTCCTCTTCTTCATCAGACTCTCCTCTTCTTCAGACTCTCCTCTTCTTCATCAGACTCTGCTCCTCTTCTTCAGACTCTCCTCCTCTTCATCAGACTCTCCTCCTCTTCATCAGACTCTGCTCCTCTTCATCAGACTCTCCTCTTCATCAGACTCTCCTCCTCTTCTTCAGACTCTCCTCCTCTTCATCAGACTCTCCTCTTCTTCAGACTCTCCTCCTCTTCATCAGACTCTGCTCCTCTTCATCAGACTCTGCTCCTCTTCATCAGACTCTGCTCCTCTTCTTCAGACTCTCCTCCTCTTCATCAGACTCTGCTCCTCTTCATCAGACTCTGCTCCTCTTCATCAGACTCTCCTCCTCTTCTTCAGACTCTCCTCCTCTTCATCAGACTCTGCTCCTCTTCTTCAGACTCTCCTCCTCTTCATCAGACTCTGCTCCTCTTCATCAGACTCTGCTCCTCTTCATCAGACTCTCCTCTTCTTCAGACTCTCCTCCTCTTCTTCAGACTCTCCTCTTCTTCATCAGACTCTCCTCCTCTTCATCAGACTCTGCTCCTCTTCATCAGACTCTCCTCTTCTTCAGACTCTCCTCCTCTTCTTCAGACTCTCCTCCTCTTCATCAGACTCTCCTCTTCTTCAGACTCTCCTCCTCTTCATCAGACTCTGCTCCTCTTCATCAGACTCTCCTCCTCTTCATCAGACTCTCCTCCTCTTCATCAGACTCTCCTCTTCATCAGACTCTCCTCTTCTTCATCAGACTCTCCTCTTCATCAGACTCTCCTCCTCTTCTTCAGACTCTGCTCCTCTTCATCAGACTCTCCTCCTCTTCATCAGACTCTCCTCCTCTTCATCAGACTCTCCTCTTCATCAGACTCTCCTCTTCTTCATCAGACTCTCCTCTTCATCAGACTCTCCTCTTCTTCAGACTCTCCTCCTCTTCATCAGACTCTCCTCTTCTTCAGACTCTCCTCCTCTTCATCAGACTCTGCTCTTCTTCAGACTCTCCTCCTCTTCTTCAGACTCTCCTCCTCTTCATCAGACTCTGCTCCTCTTCATCAGACTCTCCTCTTCTTCAGACTCTCCTCCTCTTCATCAGACTCTGCTCCTCTTCATCAGACTCTCCTCTTCTTCAGACTCTCCTCCTCTTCATCAGACTCTCCTCTTCTTCAGACTCTCCTCCTCTTCATCAGACTCTGCTCCTCTTCATCAGACTCTGCTCCTCTTCTTCAGACTCTCCTCCTCTTCATCAGACACTCCTCTTCTCCATCAGACTCTCCTCTTCATCAGACTCTCCTCCTCTTCATCAGACTCTCCTCTTCTTCAGACTCTCCTCTTCTTCATCAGACTCTGCTCCTCTTCTTCAGACTCTCCTCCTCTTCATCAGACTCTGCTCCTCTTCATCAGACTCTCCTCCTCTTCTTCAGACTCTCCTCCTCTTCATCAGACTCTGCTCCTCTTCATCAGACTCTCCTCTTCTTCAGACTCTGCTGCTCTTCTTCAGACTCTCCTCCTCTTCATCAGACTCTCCTCTTCATCAGACTCTCCTCCTCTTCATCAGACACTCCTCTTCATCAGACTCTCCTCTTCATCAGACTCTCCTCCTCTTCATCAGACTCTCCTCTTCATCAGACTCTCCTCCTCTTCATCAGACACTCCTCTTCATCAGACTAGCCAGGTGTCTCTACAGACCAGGTGATCATTCAAACTGTAAGTCAGTCGGTGTTTTCTTCTTCAGGCTGTGGCGTCTGCGATCGCGTCCACTCAGGTGATGACGGCTCAGCAGGTGGTGAAAGGAGAAGACGGAGACGAGGTCAGATTAACTTCATGTTCACAGGTCACCGAAAATCAGCTGGTGCTTTTCTAAAACGATGTGTAAATAACGTGGCAACGTCTCTTTAATTGTTCTGGTCATTATTATTAATAATGTATGAATGGTGTCTAACACTAAACTAACCTGTAGCTGTCAGCAGATGAACGGACACTTTTAGATGTTCAGTATTTAATATAACGTCTTCTATGAAGACATATTTGATGTGATGGCAGCAGCTTTGTTACTGTGCGGTCTGTTCACACAGCAGCTCCACAGCTTCTGTTTAAAACATGCTTGCAGACATCTGACCCTCTTCTTTCCTGACAGTTTGAGTCAACATGTGTTGGTAGATCACGTCTTTGTTGTGAAGGATTATTTTTTAATGAGCTGAAATAATCATTTACACCAGGAGGGGGCGGCAGAGAATTATAAGAACTGATCAGTCGATCAATCAGTAGCAGAATGAGGCTTTGTAGCTCAACGTTTCTCTTTTAATGAATCTTGTACACAACTGTTGAAACTCTTATCACACAATGAAAACAGAACAAAAGAGGAAACGCGTCCCTGCGAGTCCATCAGAACCGTTCTCAGTAGAGGTCAAATCCAGACTGAGTTTTTTTCTCATCATTCACAGTATCAAGTCCAATAAAAGTTGTTGTCTGCAGGTTCTGATTCCGTTTCCAGAGGAAGGTTCAGTGGAGGTGGAGCAGAACGTGGACCTGCCGGACTACCTGCCAGAGGACGAGAGTCCGTCTCAGGAGCCCGACAAGGTGGTGACTCGGGTGGGAACCGGCCAGGACGGGAACAGCTGGCTGGGAGCTGCCACCAACTTCCTGTCCCGCTCCTTCTACTGGTGACCCTGCGAGCCGCCGCTCCCTCCGGTAACCTCCCAACGAACCCAAATCTACCAGCTGCCAAATCTCACCGCTGTCCGACTGAGCTGGAGGCAGAAGTGAGACCGACCTCCAACAGCGGGTGTGAAAACATGCAGCGTCCGTGACTTTGATGCTGCTGCTGTCACAGGCGAGACGAGCCGACCCTTCCACACAAACAGGACGGTGGCGACGACGTCCTCTCTGAAAACGGGTCCATCTGTTCCAAACCAAATTGTCTTAAGGGACAGGAAGTGTCCTGCAGCGACACGAACAAACACCAACGAGTGAGAATGAAGCGAACAGGACGTCTTGGGACTTTTACCTTTCTATTATTTATTTGACTTTTCTTCCTGCAGTTTGTTTTAAAGGACGAGCAGCAGAGTTCAGCTGTGCCTTCAGATCCTCAGACGTCCAGCGTCTTCACTGTCAGCTGCTTCGATTATTGACTCAGTCATAACATCAAAAATGATGACAAATACCCAAAACACTCCAGAGTCAGTCTGTGTAAGATAATACTTCATTACATTTACAATCAACACAACATGAATGGAAACGGAAAAGTAAACCTTTAAATAAAGACTTGTTCTGCTGCAGCTCGTTGATCACTGATTTAAAATCGATGAAACTGTCGAGACGTCTCCTGATTAAAGATTTTAAAGGGCCTCAACCAACCAATCAGGAAGGATTTCCTGTAGTTTCCTCAGGTCCAGTCTGAAGAGCTGTTGGTGTGTAGAGTTATTCTCACACAGGATGTAGTGTTACATTGATAATGTAGCTGCTGCGCTAACGGCTAACTCATCAATCGAGTCGATCACAAAGCTCCTGAAGCTTTTCCCTGTTCCCTCCTCGCTGGACTGACATTTCATTCAGAGCAAAACGAGCTCATTGGCTCAGTTTTTTGGGTATTTGTCGTCATTGTTGACAGATGATGTAAAAACCATTAATAACTGTGGTGATGGTGTGTTGGTGAGAGGTCAGAGGTCAGACAGACGGGCTCGTCACTCTGAGAACAGACCGATCATCGAGCGAACGGTGCTTTACTTCCTGTCAGACTTTTATTTTCTGTGACGGTTCAGAGCTCTGAGCTCTCTGGACCGGGTCGCTGTGTTTACACCCACCCGCCTTCATTCAGCCTCCCTGAGGATCAGACACTGAACTGCTGCTTCACGTCCTCCTCCTGTTTTATGGAGCAACGTCACCTGACTGTATCTTTATTTTCCTCCCTGCTGGTGAACAGCAGACGGCTGACTGGGAATCAGTTTGGTTTGAGGTGGATGTTTGAACATAGAGTAGAAATCTGCATCTGAATCATTGGACCATGTTGCAGAGGATCCAGCTGTGTGGGAACATTTAGATAACGAGGGCTCAGACTGAGAGACAGAAACATTCACATTCCTTTTCCTCCTGCTGCTCAGTCATCGTTACCAACAGACGTCAGTCGGATGTTGAAAACTTTAAAAAGAAAAAGAAAGTGATCGATGGACGTTTAACTCAGTCACATGGTGAGTGCTGACCAATGACAGGACGTCTCCTCCTGAGGTGAAATGACCTTTTATGACCTTGTACATATTTGTACTGTCCTCATATGATGCTCATTCAGTCAGTTTGTGTGTTCGTGTACCTGTCAGGTGTGCTCATAGCTCCGCCTACTCACATGCTGTCACATTCTGAGAAGCCTGTTTGTCAGACGTGAGCGTGACGCTTTAATCTAAATGCAATTTTATCACGAACAGAAGACGACTCTGATCATTGGGTTTCCTTCTTCATGAAACATTTGACCTTGTTTGAAACCTGCTGTGTTTGTGTGGTGCTGCCACCGACTGTCAGGCAGTGGAACAACGAGGAACCACCAACAGAAATGTCGGTCCAGGCCTCGTCCAGCTCCACAGGTTGTCCTCCACATCTCATGTTCAGGTCCAGTGTGCAGGACTCGGTGGCATATTTAGATCAGGATACGGCAGCGAACATTAAAGCCCCTCTCCACAGTCGCTGTGTGGTTTGTCTGTTCCGGGCTCCTGTAGAAACATGGTGCTGCCAGGAAACTAAATCACCATTATTATAGTTTATTTACTGGTTTGTTACTTTTTCAGGCTCAGTTTATTGAAATGTAACGGTCCAGAGTTTAAGAGGATGCAGTTTTATCTTCACAAACAGTTCACGACATGAAGACGATAATGTTTTCTTGTTTGTCTTCGTTAGCACCACCAGGAAAAGCTTTTCACAGTTACCATGTAAAAACACTCACTGGACACTTTTCACTTCAAACAACCCATAATGCAACGCTGTGCTGAGGTAACAGACTGACACAGGAAGTATTCATAGACCCATAGTTACATTGATAACAGCTGTTGAGTTGCTGTACACAACATCTTCACACATGAAATCAGCCTCAGGTTTTATTCTGTGAAACAAAAAGCAAACCTCCATCTTCTGTTCGTGTCGCTATGGTAACCTGTTTCCTCTCAGCATCATTTAGATGATTAAAGTGTCACAGTGAATCATGTTTATCACGTCGGTGAACTCTTTACCTGCATGAACTGGATTTACTTCTTCTGCTCAGGTTTTCTTCAAGTGGAATAATTCAGACCCGAACTATTATTTATCTTTTATTTATTGATGTGATTTCTATTGAGAGTCTGATGACCTGCCGTCACTGGCCAACACGAGTGTTCATCATCCTCACCATCATCTTCATCTTCATCAGTGTGCTGCTGTACGAACAGTCTGTCCTGTAATGATGAGAATAAAAACCTGAAGGAGTCTCACTGCTTTGTTACTTTAAAACTTGTCGGAGATCGTTGACAGATTCACTTTGTCAGTAAATAGTCACATTCAGTAAGAACTGAACAAAATCCATCTGCATTAACTGATTTAAAGCCAAACAGCAGAACCGACTACAGAAACAAACTGTAGCTTTCAAAAACGAATAAAGACCTCAGACTGTTGAAAACACTGTCTGTCTGTCGACTGTGGTTAAGGAGCCGTGTCTGCACTCTAGTGTTGGGTTATGATGAACTGGAGCAGTAAACTGATGTTGTGTGTCGCAGCAGAGTTTAACTTTTCTCTTCCTAAATGTTTTATTTCAATACATTTTGCTACATTTTTGTTTTGAAACTTAATTTCTTCAGGCTTCTGCTGAAACACGTTTAACCTGAGAGAGAAAACAATCATCACGAGACCGCGACGTCTTTCAACCATCCAGCCTGAGCAGCCGGACGCGAGAGACCGAAGAGAGTCGGGATCAGAGCCGTGCTGGTCCAGTTCGGTCCGAGGCTGCGCACAGCCCAGATCTAACTATCAACATGTAGTGGACGAAAAGAGACTCAGGCTGGATGAACAACAGGACATCAGAGACTTTTGTGACGGATACTTGTGTACAAACAGACTCTGGTGAAAGTAGAAGTGCTGATTCAGCTTGTTTACTCCAGTAAAAGTAATAGAGTACAGGCTCTGACATGTACTCAGAGTATCAGAGTAAAAAGTCTCCCTCTGAAGGACATTTGTCGTCAAAGCTAACTGAAGCTCACAGCATATTAATATAACTCAAAGACTATCAAAGTTAAAGGTAGAGTCAGTAGGATTTGTCCCAGCTGTTCCTGAACGCACCACAGACATAGTTGATCGTTGAGTCTCATTCCCAGGACGTCACATAGCCACATGTTGGGTTGGTAAAGCGTCCCGAGCAGCAACAAAGAGAGAAAATAAGAAACTCTCTGCAGATACGAGACACTAACACGAGACACTCTCGTCTCGCTGCGTCTGCGGTGCGTCAAACTAAAGTAACGAGGCTGTTTGAAGCTGCGAGGAGAAAGTTCAGATGTTTGTGTTCAGATGTGGAGAGGGAAAGTCCCAGAGATACTCAGGTACAGGACAGACACCTGAGACATGAAGTTCACAATAATCGTGTCGCAGAACAGAATTTGAAACCTTCAATAAAAGCGTTGGCAGGAGACGTTCAGTCTTTACTCTCGGTTTTATTCATCAAACTGAAGGAGCGCCGTCCCAACAGCTTTGTTTTAATGCAAATCTTCTCTGAAACTAAAGAAGTAAGTTGAATCAGGAAGAACCTGATCAAAGAAGAGTTATTATGAATGTGACCACACGTCTGATGTCAACTTTCTGAAGAAGACGGTTCGGACGATCTGCAGGAAGTGAGTTCTGTTCATGACCGTGTCTGCGGCTCCGGAGTCGGAGCAGTGAATGCATCCTCAGTGGTCGTGCCAGGCGCTGGCGGCTCCGTGAAGCCAGCGAGGCTCCGTGAGCAGCGAGCGTCTGCTGTGACTCAGAGGTTGAACGGAGGTTTTTGTTCGGGGCTGAAAGCCGAGCCGGCGGTTTGATCTCAGACAGAGAAAGAGTTGAGCTCAGGACAGAGACGCTGCTGTTGTTTGCTGCCTGAATGCAGCTCGTCACTGAGAGGTTACTGCAGTTCATCCAGACGACACTGGAGAAAACATGGAGGCTGTAAACGCCTCATCCAGCAACAAGAGACACTTCTTAGAAACACAATCGCATGTTCTTCATTTCATTTCTGCTCTGGGAGACTTGTGATCAGCACCTGGACTGCACAGCTGGTCTCCTGTCAGGCTGTACAAACATGTTAAAGCAAAGGACTCAGGTGACGTGAACAACACTGATGTCACTTGACACGCTCCATTTTAGACAATGAACCCTGACGGAGCAGAAAACCTGATACAGGATTACCTGAGAGACGTGAGGAGGAGCTCAGGTCCACCTGGCCTCTAAACTCCGACTGACTCAGAAACTCAACATGAACCAACTCGTCCGCTGAGTACATGTTCAGCTGCCTGTCGGCATGTGTCAGTCTGAGAAATGTGTGTTCACGTTCACTGCTTCAGAGGTGAAAGACGGTTTTATTTCACATTTAGACGATGTTTCATGATATATTTGCAAAACTGGACTGATTGTGTTCTTTTATTTTGACATTAAAGGCGATTAAAGTGTTTTCTGTGATGAGTCTGCTTGTGGAGTCAGAGATCAAACCACCAATCTTCTGACTGATGAGGCTGCTTTACCTTCTTCCTGTGTGAAGCCTCGTATTTACACCGAGCCGCCGTAACGTTATGACCCCCTCCTGCCACCAAAACAGCTTTGATCATCGAGGCGTGGACTCCACCACACCTGTTTGTCCAGCACATCACACACACGCTCGATTAGTTTGAGATGGTCAAGTTGAACTGTTTGTTGTTTTTCCTCAAATGCTTCCTGAACCGTTTGTGCAGCGTGGCAGAGCGTAATATCTGCTGAGAACACTGTTTCCATGCAGAGTGTGTCAGAGGAACATCCACATGAATGACAGGACTCGAGGTTTCCCAGCAGAGCGTTGTCCAAAGGTCTGGCCGTCTTCCCATCATGCATCCTGGTGCTATCTCTTCTTCAATATTGTACAAGAGTGAATGTTGCCAACCTTTATCCTTAATCCTTCAACCATTACAGCTCTTCATGTTGCATAAATGTAAAAGGAAACCTGATCCGTCGGACCAGGCCTCCTCCTCCCACTGCTCTGTGGTCCACTTCTGATTCTAGCACATCGTTTGTGTCCAGATCCACTCGTTCACTCCTCCCCACTGACTGCACATGGAGCTAAACATAGAGGACTATACAGCGAGCTCATTGGTTAAATGGAAAAACACCGTTGGACACCACTCAGGACATTTTTTCCCTTCGGAGCAATGCATGATGGTACATGATGCAGAGTTAGTGACCGTTGGTCGACAGTCTTCTCTCTGTTTAACACATCTCAGACTGCATCACATGAGAAACATCTGGAAACCACAAAGATCTCGGACATGTAGAGAGAAAATGTGCATTTTGTTTAAATGTGAAACAGCTGATGTGTCGATCATGAATATACAATCAGTGAGTTGAACCATCAGTTCAGTGATTATAGAAAGTTGTGAATCAAATGTTCTTTGTAGCATCTGAACTTCTTCTGACTGATTCTGATTGATCACAGCTGATCATTTTAACAGGACCCGTCTGGTACAGTCATCAGACGCAGACACAAACACCACGATGGGAAAGTCTAAAGAGCTCAGCATTGATCCGAACAAGTCAGGAAAGTCACTTGGAGCCGTTTCAAAGCAGCTTTAGGTCCCAAGATCACCTGAACAACAAACCATCACTGAGAGAAAACTGGTCTGATGGTCAAGAGTCAACCAGAAACCAACAAAAAGCAAGTCTGCAATGATTCAGAAGCTGCTGGAGACAGGTGTCCACAGTCAGGTGTGTTTTACATCTACATGAGCCGAGAGGCTGCTGCGTTGAGAGAAGCTCGTGATCCAGACCCAGAACCTTAAAGCTGGACTGAAGTCTGCTGCTGATCACATGGACGAAGAAAAACCTTCTGGAGGAGACTCTGTGGCCACAGGACACTAAAACTGAGCTGTTTGACCACACTGAGCAGCGATATGTTGGAGGAGAGGAGGTGAACTCCAAGAACAGCAAACCTACTGTCCAGCATGGTGCCGGTAGAGTTCTGCTGTGGGGCGGTTCTGCTGCCAGTGGATCTGCTGCTCTACAGAAGGTTAATGGAATAATGAAGGAGGAGGATTATCTCCAAACTCTTCAGGAAAACCTAAAATCACCAGCAGAAGATTGGCTCCTGGGTGCAGTTGAGTAGATACGTAGATAAAATAGTGCAACAACAGCTTTTATAAGAAGTGTGACAGCTCGATTACACAATCAGTCCTGTGCTGTTCTGCTGTATAAGTAGCAGCAGCTGGAATGACTTCCTGTTGGATCTGTAGTCACTCTGACTGTTGTTCAACGTTTCTGTTGCACAACCATCAGTCGTGAGGCCGTTCTGCTGAACATGAGCTCATCTTCTGTGGAAACTGATGCTTTCTTCAGACTGTGAACAGAAAACAAAGGATGAAATGAGACTTTTCAGATCAGATCACAGTCACGAGACACGTCGACACCTCAGATCAATAACATGATCAGATCTGATCCAGAACATTCTGGGAACGTTGACCAAACTCAAACTGAAGCTGAGATTAAAGAAGAAACACGAAGAGTTAAATATTGAAACTGAAACGATGTTTGAATGTTATTTCACAGTTTGTCTGTAAAGTGTTGTTGATTCTTACTTTGATGTAAAATATTAAACCTTCAGTCTGTTCAAGCTTCTGTTAAGTGTTCAGTTCACTTTTGATGCTTTTTGACTTTATTAATGAATCAATCAGCTGTCTGAAGCCTTTTATTGATCATGTTTTACTAATGATGTTTGTGACTGCGGAGACAAGGACTGCAGGAAGTGAAAAGCCCGTGCCTTCACAATAAAAGCATCGAACTATGGGACAATCGAGAGTCTTGGAAAGTGGTTACTATCATCATGTTGTGTATAACGATAATAATAATAAATCACTATAATACAGATCATAGAGAGCTTCTTTTTCTGGAGCACATATATATATATATATAATTATATATATATACAGTATATATATATATATATATATATATATATACACATATATATGTATATATGTATATGTATATATATAATACTGTGTGTGTATATATATATACATATATATGTATAATTATATATATATACATATATATATATAATTATATATATATACAGTATATATATATATATATATGTGTATATATATATATATATATATATATATATATATATATATATATATACATATATATATATATATATATATATATATATATGTATATGTGTATATATATAATACTGTATATATATACATATATATATATAATTATATATATATACACATATATATAATTATATATATATACTGTGTATATATATAATATATATATACAGTATATATATATATATATATATATATATATACAGTAAACATATATATATATATATATATATACACAGTATACATATATATATACATATATATATATATATATATATATTATATATATATACAGTATATATATATAATTATATATATGTGTGTATATATATATAATTATATATATACAGTAAACATATATATATATATATATATACAGTATACATATATATATACATATATATATATATATATGTATATATATATATATATATATATATATATATATATGCATATATGAATTGAATTCTTTGTCTTCAATCAGGACGATGAGCCTTTAGAGACAAACACAGTGTCAGATCATCATCTTCATCTTCATCTTCATCAGTGACGTGACATCAACTTTAATCACAAACACACTTACAGACATCAGGAGCCAGTACAAAGCTCGCGCAGCGTTAATAAAAAGCATCGCGCTCCTGTTGGAGGATTAAAGACCTCAGATTTCATCCTCAGTCTGCAGTTTGTCAATCTGAAAACTGATGTTGCTTTATTTTGAAGGTGACCGGAAGCCGTGTGTGTGTGTGTGTGTGTGTGTGTGTGTGTGTGTGTGTGTGTGTGTGTGTGTGTGTGTGTGTGAGGACAGACTCTCGGTCCAGCAGACGCCGACATGTCCCCGCTGCTGCCGCTGCTGCTCGGCCTGCTGTCCCTCATCATCTGCGTCCTCCGCGCCCGGAAGAGGTTAGTCCGCTTCGACCCGCTTTGACCCGGTTCAGTTCGGTTCGGTTCACCTCTGACCCGCTATACACGCGGCTCTCTGTCGTCCTGCCCGTGTTGTGGTGGGTCGGAGGGCTTCAGGCTGGTCCATCAGTTTCAGTTTCAGGTTATTGATCCGGCTCTTATTAATCGATCAGCAGCAGGAAGTCACCAGAGCTCTGACCCAGAAAAGGTAAAAGTAGGTGACTGTAGATACTCTGACGGTACCAGTACTGCAGTACTCGCCCTGCTGACTCACAGCAACAGTCCAACAGTCAGCACAGAGCTTCGTCACTCAGCGTCTGTGAAGTGTGTTCAAAGTGTTTGTTGTGAGCTGCTGTTACTTTGTGTCACTGCGGTGCAACTTACAGGCAGCGACAGCACAGCGCCTGAGGACAGTGTCATCATGCTGCACCTTCTCACTCCTGTTATGTTTGTTTGTTTGTTTGTTTGTTTGTTTTTCTGAAGCTAGAAAGCGTTAAGTTACTTTATTGCCTGTCTACCGTGTGTTTGTGTTTTTATAAGTTGGAAAATGACTGAAATAAACTGAACTGAACTAAAACAAGTAGCCGGAGACTTGTTGTGTTTCCAGCCGTTATCAGGCTGAAGTCTTCAGTGTAGCTGCTGAGCTGACAGTGTTAGCAGGACAGTCTGTGGCTCGCTCAGGTGTCTTATGTTAAACCCAACAGATGTAATGTCTGAGTGAAGACCGAGCGTCTGCAGCTTCATGACAGACGTGTCGATTAGAAGTTTGTTTGTTTGTTTGTTTGTTTTTGTGAACACTGAGGAGGTCAAAGTCTGGCTGAGCGATGTAACATAAGAACAATATGATGATATGAGACTTACAAAATCTTTGGACCAGAGACATGGGTATAGACACTGCAGCAGTGATGTAACATGAGTTGTGATCAATAATCATCAGTGAGGCGTTCACACTGACTGAGAGTAAAGAGGAAGTAGACTGGTGATAAATGACTTCAGTGTAACGAGCCTTTAAACCGAGTGTTTAAAAGAAATAAAGCAGACATCAGAGGAACGATACAGGAATCGTTCATCTCTTCCTGTTAGTCGTCTGGAGACCGGCGGAGGCGTCCCGACCCTCCACCCCCCAGACTCTGCTGACCTCCTCTGACTCCTGCTGGGTTTTTCCGTTCCTAATGACTTCCAGCTGCCGAACACAAACATGATGTGAGGTTTCAGTTTGACTCCACGCTGATGTTTGTTCTCGTGTGAAACAAAGATTTACTGAAGCACACGGACGTGAAGAAAAGAGTCGAGCTGAAGAACCTGAAGCTGCTGAGAAGTAGATTTCAGTGATGATGTATGAGCTGAATGAGCCGCTCGTCTCCATCGCTCATCAGTCCGGACACAACTTCACTCTCACTGCCTCATTAAATCATTTGTTGTGAAACTTAAATGAGGCCTGGACGAGATCCAGAATGTGATATCACGACATTTTCCCGCCCACATATCGCACTGGACGATATCAGACTCTAAAAGCGATGGACGCTCAGGCGAGGCCACAGATTTGTGGTGTTGCGGCAAAGACGACGTGAAGCCTCATTCAAATCCCTCTGCTCGCCGTCTTCTCCAGCTTTCAACACGAAATATTTTCAATCTGCTGAGCTGGTGTTGTTGGAAACTACGTCCTCCGTGTGCACGCTGCTCCATCAGGCCAGTTCACTTGTAGTAACATCCAGAATATCGACTCACGTTGCCACGACTGGTCCGCACGCATTTTCTTTTCAGAATCAAGCCTGTTGACGGCGTAACAACTATTTGATATTGTGACAAATATGGCATGATGGCAAATATCGTGATATTTGATAATCTACGAGACAGTTGCCTCAGATTTCACCGAGCTCGTCTGTGTCATGTTGTGGTCGTCTGAGATGATGCTCGTGTTTTCACCAGCAGGTCGACCGCGGCCGCGTCAAAATAAACACAATCTGAGCGGCTGAACGAAGACGTGACGCTTCGGGGAGCGTTTAGCAGCTTCTGAGCCTCCGAGGAGGTGGTGGAGACCAAAAACTGAGCTGAAAGAGAGCGAAGAGTGGACTGAGTGAATCAGGTGACACAAACATGATGAACACATGAAGGACCGTGTTGATCGTGTGACCACAACTGTTCGTAAACGAGTTCAACTAATTAACTTAAATCTGATGACGTGTTTCTGACAAACGAACAGAAACGAACAAACTCAGACGGACTTCCTGTCAGCTGATCCCTCTGAACTTCACTCAAACCTCGTCGAGAGCTGCAGTCATCAGTTTGTTATCGATGAGTTGATTGGAACAAAACTGATCAATACCTGTTTGATTAACTGTTGAAGTGATCCTTTAAACAGAAGTGTCTCTTTGTGACTGCTGCTGTGAAGACGGACCTCGTGACCGCAGACACGGTTTTATAGATCCAACAATCAATCATTGATCGGTTATCAGAGAGCACATCAGCAGAGCTGTGTGTGTGTGTGTGTGTGTGTGTGTGTGTGTGTGTGTGTGTGTGTGGGGAAACATGCAGTCTGGTTCTGTTGTGTTTGGATCACAAACACTGGAAGCAGGAAACTGAGCTGAACTCCACAGAGGAAACTGGAGCTTCAGACGGAGTCAGACGAGTTGTGTCTTGTTTGTTGTCGAGCTGAAGGAAACTCGACACACAGTCTGACACAATCTCTCCGTCAGATAGTCCTCGTCAGTGTTTCAGCTCGTCTCGTCTTCACAGTTCACATGAAGAGTAAAATCATCAACACGTCAGACAACCAGAATAAGTTGAAACATGAAGAGAACGCGTCCGATGTTTCCACTCTCATGTCTGTACCTGAACTATGAGGCTACAGCAGCACATTAGCTTAGCTTAGCGTAAAGACTGGAAACAAGGGGAAGCAGCTAGCCTGGTTGTGTCCAAAGAAAACAATACTGCCGGAGCACAGAGCGCTCCTGATGTCGGTGCATCAGACGCCATGTTTGATTACATTCTTTATGCAGGAAGTCGTCCCAGCACTTCCTTCCTGTTAATCAGAGACGAGAACAGATTTCATCGCAGATTGAAAAGAAAAACACTCAACAATAAGTTGATCGCAGTGAGTTTTCTCATTGTGGAGATAATCATGAACGTTCATCTCGCTGACGTACTGTTGGTGTCCTGTCGCTGTGGCTGAAGGCTCAGCTGCACAAAAACAGATCAGATGTATTAAAGCTGCAGGGAGATGATGTCTCCTCCATTATTCATCCTTTATCTGTGCAGGAAGAGCTTCATGTCCTCTCTGTGGTGCAGAAAAAATATTTGTTTCCCAACTAAATATAATTTAGTGACATTTCAGTTTTTTTTTACCTTTTAAGAATATTTTAATGATCATCGTGATAATCGAGACATAAAGTTTTCTTATCGTCCAACACCAACAAAGTCTGTTTTATCACAAAGATACAAATTGACACATAAGACAGGAAACCATCAGGGCGAAGCTCGAGGGGAAGGAGAATATTTAAGACGCATCAGCCGTCTGTGAGCTCATGAATAATGTACCACATTAAAAGCATGAAAAATAAAGTATGAATGTTTGAACACTGTGAGAAGAGACTCTGCAGCTTTAACTGTCAAAACGTCAGTGTGGATGTTTGTCCACAGGTGTGATCGCTCTCTGACAGCAGAACAACAACAGCCAGCAGCAGATTAGAGAGGCATGTCTGAGGATTTACACTTTGTTTGTTCTCACAGAACTGAAGTCCAAAGTCCACGAGATGATTCATTAACTGTGGTGACAGAAATAACACAGGATGAAATCAAACTGACAAAGTGCAGCTTTCCACATGTAACAAACATTTATGGATGACAAGTTACAGAACAAAAAAAAATACTCCATAAATCAAACAGTGAAGGAGACGCTGCATTACCAGCTCAGTCTACAGACTGTTAGTGAGGCAGAGTGTTAATGTGCTTTTCTGTTTGCAGGAGAGACGACGAGCCTCCGCTGATTAACGGCTGGATTCCTTTCCTCGGGAAGGCTCTGGAGTTTGGAAGAGATGCCTACACGTTTCTTGAAGAGCAGAAGAAGAAGTTTGGAGACATCTTTACCGTTCACATAGCAGGTTGAAAAATCAATTCAGTTCCCAGTTTTCATCCTTGGTACAAAGTCCTGTTTGTTCTGGTGTTTCCACCTGTGGGATAAAAACACAAACTGTCAGATCTGCAGGTGCTTCACTGTGATGTAGATCACATGTCTGTTAACCTGCTTAAGAGTGATTTTAAGAGTTGTTGAGTTAAAACAAACTTTGTAACGTAGTGAAACTCTGTCTCTGACAGACTCTGAATCATTGTCTCCTTCTTGTAAATTCAGCATTAAATGAAAACAGTAAGTTGTGTGTTTCCTTGTAAAAAGTGTCAGTTTGTGGCAGCATGGCTGTACCAGCCTGTCTGCTTCTGTGTCTAAAGTGCTAAAGTCTTAGCTGCCAACATGTAGCAGCTGTTTGAACACACTGTTTACACTGATTTCACCATTTACACTCAATTTATGAAAGAAGAAACATTTTATTGATCTAAACATGTCACATTTTACAAACACACTAAACAGTAACCAGTATAGGCGACTTCTTTGTCCCCAGACTCCCTTAACAAATGTGTCAGTTTAGTGAGTTGTTGAGTTGGAGACACTTTATAAACTGTGTGAAACTCTGTCTCTGACTAATTCTGACTGATTTGTTCCTTCTTGTAAAATCAGCAAATGTTCTACATGAACTTCTTTCTGTCTTTGAGTAGAAACATGGAGTCTGTTTGTCTCAGTGATGGACGGGTTAGTTTCATATAGAGCAGGAAGTGACATCACATCACTGAGGTCACTCAGATGCAGGTTGTTGGAGGTCTGAAAAGCCTCTACACAGTTTTACTTTGTCTCCACAAGCAAACGCACTGATCCTGATGGACCGATCAATGGAAAGTCTTTAGGTTTGAAAGTTGTGTAGAAACGTTGGAGCGATCGAGTTCAAGCACACTGAATAAATCCGATGAATACTCATCACTCTCTTTTTCAAACCGGCTCATCTTCACATTTTTTCTGATTATGAATCTGATTGTTGGACGCTCTCCTCACTCAGGTGCCTTCTCCCTGCAGGTAAATACATGACCTTCATCATGGATCCTTTATTGTATCCAAGCGTCATCAAACAGGGCCGCCAGCTGGACTTCCATCAGTTCTCAGACAAGGTGGCGCCCATTGTTTTCGGCTACCCCCCCGTCATGAACAGGAAGTCACCTGGCCTGCACGATGAGATCATCCGCTCCTTCCAGCTCCTCCAGGGAGACAACCTCCCCTCCCTGACAGAGAGCATGATGGGTAACCTTATGCTGGTGTTTCGTCAGGACCACCTAAGCGAGCGGCCGGGGGAGGAGGGCGGCTGGAGGAGCGGCAGCATGTATGACTTCTGTAACTCGGTCATGTTCGAGGCCACCTTCCTCACCCTCTATGGCAAGCCGGCATCCGCCAGCCGCCACAGCGAGATGGTGGTGATGAGGGAGAACTTTGTCAGGTTTGACACCATGTTTCCGCTACTCGTCGCTGAGGTCCCCATCTGGCTGCTGAGGCAGACCAAGGTCATCCGCGAGAAGCTGATCAACTACTTCCTGCCTCACAGGATGTCGTGTTGGTTGAACACGTCACGCTTCATCAGGAGACGGTTGGAGCTTTTGGACCAGTACGACCAGCTGAGAGACGTCGATAAAGCAGGTAGACGAAAAATCATTAAATCATTTTTAAATGTCTCAGGTGATCAACTCAGGTGAGCATTTCTGATCTGCCTCCTCATTGGTCCAGGTCTGGTCAGGTACCAAAAGTACTCGGCTAAGGTTCAGTAAAATAAAGGAAACTAACACAGACTCTCAGAGTGGAAAGTCACGATCACGTTTTTCTTGGGTCGTGATAGAGAAAGATAGAGAAGAGGTCTCACTCTGTTGGATTTCTTGGAACTACAGAACAGCACAGTGTGTTCAGTTTCAGGAGTTAGTCAGAGTCACTTAGTCAGAGTCACCTACCCCTCCATCCCAACAAGAATCAGGACACCTTACCCCTAGACTTGAACATGCAAAATGGAGCAGGAGGGCTTAGTTCAAGAGGTGACCAGGGCTTTACTCCGTCCTGACCTCCTGCTGCTCCCCGTTGACAGTCCAGGCCTGGAGCTGTGTCATCCTGTATCTTGTGTCTCAGCAGCGTGACTGACTCTGTCTTTGACTTCAGCTCATCACTTCGCCATCCTCTGGGCATCAGTGGGGAACACGGTCCCCGCCTCCTTCTGGGCTATGTATTACCTGGTGAGTCACCCTGAGGCGCTGGAGGTCGTCCGACAGGAGATCCACGACGTCCTGAAGCTCAGCGGAGTCGAGTTCAGCAGCGACAAAGACGTGATGTTCAGCAAAGAACAGCTGGACAAGTTGGTGTATCTGGGTATGTCCTTCCCTCAGTCTCACCTGTAGTAAATCATTATCATAATACACAGATATTATACCGTAGTTTGACATCTGATGGGACTGACTGACCGACCTTTGTCCACAGAGAGCTCCATCAATGAGAGCCTCCGTCTGTCCTCGGCCTCCATGAACATCCGTGTTGCTCAGGAGGACTTCAGTCTGCGGCTGGACGGCGAGCGCTCGGCGGCCGTAAGGAAAGGAGACATCATCGTCCTCTACCCTCAGAGTTTGCACATGGACCCCGAGATCTACGACGAGCCGCAGGTACGACTTTGAACAGCAGCTAATTCATCTTTTGACTGATGATTACCTGCTTCTCATGACTGATAACAAACCTGATGATTTAAAAAAGAAGTTCCTCACCTGTAGCTCTTCCACAGCTGAGGGTAAGAAAGACTCAGGTGGATGATGTAATGTCCCACCGCTCGGATAACATCTGTTCATAGCCTTGCTCTCCTCTGTGAACTATGTTCAGCTCTCTGCATTGTGTGACAACAGCTGCTGCACTTATTGTTCTTCTTGTTGTTGTTCTTCTTCTTCTTCTTCTTCTTCTTCTTCTTCTTCTTCTTCTTCTTCTTCTTCTTCTTCTTCTTCTTCTCTTGAACCTAGAAAAACTCTTTCTATAAAGTCATCCTAATGTTTATGGGCTTAGTGGGAACATGTGAGTGGAACCAGCAGGTGAAACACTACTGAGCGTGTGCAATGAGTCGACACACCTAGAAGGTAGAAGGTGAACTAGTTTGACGTAGCAACAGTTTTTTAATCTCACGCACCAGATTTGCGTCACATCCAGACACAGGGGGTCCAGGTTGGTGTTTAGTGGAGCTGTTTAACCTTCACTGTGTATGTTTCCGTACCGTCAGACTTTCCAGTTCGACCGCTACATCCAGGACGGCAGAGAGAAGACAGACTTCTACAAGGATGGCCAGAAGCTAAGGTATTACCGCATGCCATTCGGCTCCGGCTCCTCCATGTGTCCCGGGCGATACTTTGCAGTGAATGAGATCAAACAGTTCCTGTGTCTGCTGCTGCTTTACTTCGACCTGCAGCTGGTGGAGGGTCAGACCAGAGTCACACTGGACTGTGGCAGAGCCGGACTGGGCATCCTCCTGCCCTCCACAGATGTACGCTTCCGCTACAGACTGCATACAGTCTGACCTGGACAGGTGTGTCAGTGTTGATAGTGTGTGTGTGTTACTGGTGTGAGAGCTTAAAGAGCCCCAAAATCTTTTTTTATGATACCAATCTGTGAAATAATAATGTGAAAACAATGTGAAAGTGTTTCTTCATTTGAGCCACCTGAACTTCAACTTGACCAGTCCTGACTTTTACTGTCCAAATAACTCACAACCAATCAACACAACTATCACACTGAGCAAAATTAAACACTTAAGATTTCATAAGTGATCAGCTTCATGTGGCCCAAACCCCCGTCATGTCTTTATTTCCACTCAGTATCAGCTCATCATTTGATGCACTTACAAGCTCACAGCAGTCAAACCAGTCCAAACGTCTCTGTAATCAACCACCAAAGTAAAGTTCCTGGTAACTCAAACTGTGAATGTCCAGGTAGTGGAGGATGTGAGCAGTGTTTTGGTTTCAAGTTTTTTCTTGTTAGTCACTTCACTGAATTATAGAATCAGCAGTCATGTAATTGGTTGGAGAACGTTGAAGCCATTTGTACTTTATAGAGCACCTTATTTACTGTGCGTGGTCGTTTTATTTGAGTGTCTGAGTTTGTCTTGTCTGAGTCTTTTCACTGTACAATCGTGTTTCTCTGACAGAAAGGAGGCAGGCAGCACTGAATTAGTAAAGCTCTACACTGAACATATACACGATTAAAATGTTTAATCCTTTGTTTAGTTTTTAATGCTTATGATACTAAGATTAGACGAACAGTCAAACATTTGAGTAAATTCTGTCCACAGTCAGGTGATTCGAATGGACATCGACATGTTTAGCCTAGCTTAGCACAAAGACTGGGAGCAGGGGAAACTGTTAGCCTAGCTCCATCAAAAGAGAAAATATCCAAATGCAAATAATTTCTCAGCATGTTATTTCTTTATGGCTTTACAAAGGGGGAATAAACCAACCAGGGCCGGCCCGAGACATAAGCAAGTTTTTTTCTTCCCAATCGAGAAGAAAAAATTCTATTTTTTTTGTTTTTACATATTAAATAAATTAAACAAGTGACATAAATGAATGAATTAATGAATAATTCAAGACAAGATGATTCTGATTTCATGATCAATATACCTGTCAAAAAGCAAAAGGCTATGAATCTGAACGAATTCAGGTATTGCCCTTCTCCAGCTGGCCATCCCAGAAATGCACCAGACTCCGCGGTGGTGGGAGGCCCCAAATCAGATTCTGCTTATGGCCCCCAAAAGGCTTGGGCCGGCACTGAAACCAACTGCTAGCTCAGAACAGAACTGAGTTCAGACACAAACAGACTGTTGACCAGCTCATTTAAGATTAGCATCATGTTGTAACAGGTTAGCTCAGAGTGCAAACTAGATCTCCTGCCTCAAACAGCACTCAGCAGAGAGCTAATATCACGATTCAAAGTGTTAGCACTAGCAAAAGCTAGCACTAAAACTCAACCCATGTTCTTGCAGCTCCAAGTCTGATTAACTCGTCAGTGGCTCGTTATTGAACAGCTGAATGAACTGTAGAGGAGCCACTGTGGGTTTAGCAGCAGTTAGCTTTGAGCTAAATTAGAAGACCTGGTAGCTGAAGTCAGCACCTAAAGTCAGTCCGGTTGTTGGTTTGAGCTCAGTCTGAACTGTCAGAACCAGCTGACTACAGGACGGCAGCTGCCACTGCTGAGTGACTTCAGATGAGGAGAAACAACAAAATACAAAACTGTACTCATCATAATATGTTAACAGTTAACATTGTTCCTTCAGTGTCGCTGTCGTGTGACTGAAACAAACTGAATATTCAGCAAAGATGGCAGCTGTGAAAATTAATATGCAGGTGATGCAGAGAATGTTTTTTAGTTTTATAAGTTTAAGTTTTTACTTGTGTTTAAAATTATGTTTTAATGTGAGTCACATTCAATAACCACCTACTGTCAGCATCATGAATAATAAACGCCTTTGTACTCTGATGTGAAACATCCAGTTTGTCAATAACTCCAGTTTCTTCACTGAGAAAACGATTTGAATATTACTTTGACATCCAGGTGTCAGGTCAGGTGGTGACGCTCTGACAGGAAAGAGATGAGAGAAAAGAAGATGAGAAAGGTAATGTTTTTGTTTTTACACATACAATCTCATTTTAAAACTTTACATTTCTTACTGTTGTTAAGATAATCTAAAAATAATATCCATATAGGTAATTTGCATTGTTAGATATTTAAATTATATCGACTTGCTGAATGACTTTCATGACTTCACATATCGATGTAGAATCATACAGAGCTGCTGCACTGAAGACTCATCCGTCAAAGTTAATATGAGATATTTTACACATCCAACATGAGACATCGCACAAGAAAACAAATTTCACACATAATAAAGGCACATTTGAACTCAGACACAATACCTCAGGGGTAATTGTCTGACATCCCAATAGTCCACAAAATGTCCCATTGGACCAGAAAGCCGATTTGACAACCGGTTTACTCCAAACACAAACGGACAAAGCTTTCATGGGTGGTTAGCATTACATCATGGACAGTGTTGTAAAAGGACCCAACACTATACTCGAGTAAAAGTAATGATATGGTGTTAAAATATTACTTTGGTCAAAGTATCAAAGTGTCTCTTGGTGCCCCGTGTGAGGCAGCACACTGTTGGTAATATGGTAATGGTAATATTAATTTCAGCATAATTTGGCCAGTGCTGAAATGTATACAGTGTCTCTTGTCTCTGCACTATGTAACTTCATATCATTGTTATGAAGTAATGACTTTTGTTTTGAGTTAGCATCTACATCTGACAGGTTGTACCACAGTAGTGTTGCTATCAGAAACTGTGGGCGGCGCCAAATCGCACAAAATGTCAATTTTACATAATCTTGCTTTAAGTATCAAAAGTTGATTTCTGGGAAAAAAAATGTACTTAAGTAGCAAATAACAAATAAAAGTAAATTCTACATACGTTTACATGAGCAGACACGATGTATTGAAGTTGACTGATTTTCTACTTGGTCGATTATTAAATCCAATATGCTGCATTATGATGATCAGTATCAGTGTTTGTTTTTGTTTTTATCTGATTGATGATAGAATTAATTTGAAAATGCAGCATGTCATCTGCTAAGTATCTCAGTTTTATTACAGTGAATCTGGTGACATCTGCTGGACAAACCTCTGTATTACATGTGTATGACAACCTCATGATGAACATTGAGTCAACTCACTCCTGCTATCTTTTATATTTTATTCATTAAACATTATAATATACAGTTAATACCAGACACTTTACAAACAGCTTTTAAATATTTCAGTCTGTCACACAAATCTTGATCCGGCTCGTACTTTCATTTGATTTGATAACAAGCAAAAAAGAACGATGCAACATACTGTATATTAAATATTAATTTACTCTTGAGGTAATTAATGCATCTATTTGTGTATTAGTGTAAAATGACTAGGGGTGTCACGATATTGCGATATTCATGATAACTGTGATATTAAATCATGAAATGCTGACATCTTGTAAATAATACATGAGTGATAATATTGTGTGAATCATCCAGGAAAGGTTCGGCCCTGTGTGTCTTTTGTTTATGAGTTCAACCAGCTGCCTTTTCACTTGTTACTGAGTGATGTAATTTATTTACCCAGAAAAGAGACGAGAAACAGTAAGTAAAGTTAAAGATAGATTTAATTGCATTTTCTATAGATATCACAATAACATTGTTTTGTTTAAATTCATTTGGCTTTAATAATAGTCCAGGCTGGTGACAGGCAGCTGTTAGTGTAGTTTACAATTGTTAGTATTACGTTCTATGACCTTCTTTCTCGATCTAAGTGCTAGACGAAGGCAACTGGACCGGCTCCAGTTTCTTGAAGATGTTTCAGCTGGTACCCAAGAGGCTGCTCCAGTAATGCTGACATCACTACAACAACTACAGTGGAAGCTCTGAAGGAGGCAGACACACTTTGTTCAGGTCAGGGTGAAGCCTTCAGCCACCTCTTAGCCTTCAGCAGCGCATCAATATTAGGCAGCAAATCTTGAGCAGTTGCTAGTTTCTTAATGTCATTGAGGTGCTTATGTGTAAGCCTGCCACACAATTTAGTTTTTTTATTCATGCTCCTGACAGAAAAAGCCTGTTCACATAGGTAAGTGGTCCCAAACATGCACAAAACTTTGGCTTACAGGGCGTCAATTTGTGGAGCCCTGGTAGGTCACCTTAAAGGTGCGTTCACACCGTCACTCGTGTCGCTCCAAAAAAATCGCTCTGTCTTTCAGCTGCAGTCGCTCGTCGACACAATTCAACAGATCGCTCTGATAACGTCATTCAAGCGATTCCAGTGAATTTCACGTCGCTCATTTCTTCCCGTTTTCAACGGTATACGCGGCTGACAACGGCCCAGTTTGACGAGCTGTTGGCGAGAATCGGAGGCAGGAACTGCCCGGTTGGACACCAACTACAGGCGCTCTATCCCAGCTGAGGATGTTTGACTGTTCCTCTAATCTTAGACCTGCACCACATCTGATATGTAATAGTGCAACACAGTTAAAGGACCTATACTTCAGAAAAGTAGATTTTTTAGTCTCATTCCCAACTCATCAAAAACTGAGGCTTTGGGACTGTAGCCACCAAAAATCTTTTTTTTTTTTTCAACTTTTAAGTTCTTTGACCACTAATTTGATCATGTTGTGTTGTCATGTTTGACAGACTGTAAATTTATATCATCAATATTTAATGCAGTAAATATTGCTACAGTATAATCCATGTTGTCAGACAGTGAAAAGATGATAGCTACAGACTCTCATTTTAAAATGAAAATGTAGAAATACTTCAGTGATCCAGAGAGATTAACAGAAAAGGGAAATAAAACTCAGACTACTGACATATTTAATTTGTTATATTTAATTATTTTTTGCTCTCAGAGGAAAAATGATTGAAGTACATAAAGTTAAATTTAAAATATTCCCATTTCCAACTATTCATATTCCACGTCTTTCATGATTGGTTTAATTTAACTTTAAAGTCAGCGATGCAGTTCAGCGTCAGCGTTTCAACATCCACACTGCAGTTTCTTCACAAATCCTTCTGTAGTTATTAAAACTTTATAACAATTAAAATCAGCTGTTTATACTCAATTACACACTTTAATTTTCAGGTCAAAGCTTTAAACAAGACAGATTATAACAGACACAAACTCTGAGCAGAAGTTTAAAAGTCAAAAATCAATCAAGATCAAATCCACAGAAACTTAAATGTAAAGATCAATAATTCAATCGTTAGCTGTAGTGTAGCTCCGCCCACCACCACCTGCTATCAGTCACCAATTGATTGACAGGTCAACAGACAGCAACAATCAACTGTGAGTCATTGGCTGTGTCTCAATTCAGGGGCTGCAGCCCTCGAAGGGCCTCCTTTTCCCTCTTTTTGGACGATGCACCGCTACTATCCTTCCCGGCCTCCCATATCCCAAGATTCTTTGTGTGTCCGAAAAAGAAGAAAGAAAGAAAGAAAGAAAGAAAATGGCAACATCAAGTGGTGTAGATCGTCACTCGCAGGCCTGGGCGGCAGAAATCGTGAGGTAAGGGTAAGGGCGGGAACATCTGGTGATGCAAGCAGGAAATGCTCCGAAGGCTAGACTGTCCCATTTAAAGGAATAGTTCCCTCTAGAACGAAATTCAGTCATTATCGACTCACCCTCATGCTGATGAGAAGTCCGGTGTAGTTTCTTATTCCTCAAAGTGCAGCTGGAGACCCGCGGTGCTTCCCTCCTGCAGCAAACATCCATATAACGGGCGCCAATGGTGTCCGAGACGAAAAGGTCCATAAAACTACACAAACTCTTTGTAATATTCCTCCATACTGCTCGTCCGCTGCAATCCAAGTGTCACATCCAGAGTTTACTCGAAACTATGTCATTTAGTACATTTTTCTAGCCTAAACAGTCACTATGCTATATTTGCCTGGAGGCACGCGAGTCTCCCTCACAGCGCCAGACAAGATCACACAAGACAGAACTTGCGATAGATACACACCGGTATTTACATCCAGCTGTGAGCGACCGAGCGACACACAAACACAAGAGGGATCTGCTGCACTGGTGATTTGAAACTTTGAAAGTCACAGCTGGATGTGAATACAGGTGTGTATCTATTGCGAGTTCTGTTGATCTTGTCTGGCGCAGCTTCCGTAGTGACCGGACTTCTCATCAGCATGAGGGTGAGTAGATAATGACTGAATTTTGTTCTAGAGTGAACTAATCCTTTAACAACGGTGGACGCGTCCTCCGAAGGACTCGCCTTCGGAGGACGCAAAGGACGCGTCCTTCGAAGGATGCAGCCCCTGAATTGAGACACAGCTATTGATTGATGTTAAATGCTGTCAGTCTGTGTAAACAGCAGTAAACAGGAACCTGGTTTCTGGTTTCTGGTCCGAGCAGCAGGTTTACTGAGTTGATCTGTATCACGTTACTGAATAAAACCAAAACCCACAAAACCTGAAACCTGGACTGATGTTAAACAGTCCTGATCCAGGTTTGTACCACAAGATTCACTTAACCTGGATCCTGGAAAGTATTTAACAGTAAATCATTTATTTTTTATACTCAGAACATGGACTGACTGAACCGTCACAACAAACTTGTTTTTCTCTGCAAGGACTGAAAACTATCTTAGATTATTTAGAAACTTATAGATTTTTGTTATTTCATCATGTTTGATTTGATCTCAGATTTTCTTATTTGATGTTTTACTGTAGATGTCATCACCATGACAACCAACAGCATCATTAGGACGACATGTTCCTCAAAGAATCAGAGAGGAACCCAACATCATCATCATCATCATCATCATCTTCATCATCATCTGTTCCTGTTGTTCTACACTTACAGACACCTTCACTGGTGAAATCTTCAGTTCCTCAGGAGTGTCAATGAAAGAAAACATCTTGTCAGTGAAAGTGTGTGTGAAGGTGTGTAGGTGTGTGTTAGTGTCAGGATCAGAGAACAACAGCTTTCCTCTGTTCCAGTCCAGATTCACTCTGATCCTCTGGAGCTTCTTCTGCACTACAAGAACAGTAGATGGAGCTGATGGTGATCATGTGCAGTGTTTACCTTCACATATCGTTATTCCCCATATATCAGGCATCTGCCTGACGTATGGAGACAGTGCCAGCCCAAGCCTTTTGGGGGCCCGAAGCAGAATTTGATTTGGGGCCTCCCTCCCACCACCGCAGAGTCTGGTGCATTTTTGGGATGGCCAGCTGGAGAAGGGCAATGCCTGAATTTGTTCAGATTCATAGCCTTTTGCTTTTTGACAGGTATATTGATCATGAAATCAGAATCATCTTGTCTTGAATTATTCATTCATTCATTCATTTATGTCACTTGTTTAATTTATTTAATATGTAAAAAAATAAAATAAAATTAGAATTTTTTCTTCTCGACCAGACTAAGCGGCAGCTTGGGGCCCAGCTGCTGCTTAGTTCGCTTATGCCTCGGGCCGGCCTTGTATGGGGAATAATGATCTGAATATGGATCTCCCTTCCTCCTGACAGACTCTGCACACAAACCCAGACACCAGACTGTACTGTCTCCAACCTCGGCCTCCAGCTGTGAGTCCCTGAGTTAAAGCCCTCAGAGCCCAGGACAGACCCGTAATAATCAAACCTCTCTGGATAATCAGGAAGCTGCTGTCTCTCCTGCTCTCACACTGCTCAGATCTTCAGACAGGATCAGGTATGTACCAGCAGTGTTTGGGTCCAGAACCACAGGTGTGTAGGAGACCATGTCCTTCATCTTGTTCCAGATGTTGAAGCTCAGGTTGCCCAGGTGTTTGGCCTGGTCTATCAGAGCTCCTGAGGGCAGCTGTGGATCCTCCAGCAGGGGGCGCTGCTGGACTCTTTCCACTGCAGCCTTGTAGTTGTGCAGGAATGAGACGTCTTCAGCTCTCAGCTCCTCCTCTGTGGCTCTGACTGTGTGTGAAAGAGCTGCTATCTCTCTGCTCAGAGCCTCCATCTTCTCCTTCATCATCTGACTCTTCTGCTCCTCTTCCTCCCTCAGTGCAGCCATCCTGGCCTCCTCTTCCTCTTCTAGAAACTGGTGAAGCTTCTTAAACTGCTTCTTAATCTGCCTCTCTGTGTGTCGGGCCTGGACCTTCATGTGTTTTGCTGTTTTATCAAACTCATCTTTAACTTCTTCAGAAACCTTTAACTTCTCCTTTAAGGACTCCAGAGTTTCCTGGAGTTTCTTCTTGTGGTGTCGTGCAGCTTCATCGATGGTTCTGAATCTGTGGCTGGTGTGTTGTACCAGCTGCTGATGGTCCAGACAGAAGAGTTTGAGTTTCTCAGAGTGCAGACTGCAGAGATCCTCTGAAGCTCTCTGACCTCTCTCCTGTAAGAAGGACTCACACAGGTTCTGTACTGACTAAGTCCTAAACGAAGTCTAGTACTGGTTGCTGATAGCTGTTTTAGTTTTAGACGTGCGCCCAGCGCGCTCGAACGTAACAAACGAAATCTCAGTGATACGATTATCTCGCTGGTTTATTTTATATTCAGTATCATACAGCGTCAATAATGTTAACTCATAATACATGTAACCAAAATAACAAACCGAATTGCTTACCAAGTGAAGGTACATAAACTCATAAGCCCATAGGGCACCTGGGCACAGTCGAAAAACTGTTTGCTTCCCAATCAGCAACACCTGTGATTAGGTTCCCCCAGGTTAAATGGTCTAACTCTGCAAAACCGGGTCAACTGAGCCACACAGCAAGTAGCTACAACCCCCTTGTGGCATGGGGCAAAATTGCATAAAATAAAGCAAAATTGATATGGCTCCTACACTCCAGCCCCTAATTGCGTCTGCCAGAGCAATTACACCAAATTGAAATGAGCCATAAATACCAAGAGAAAATAAATAAATAAATATATAGCCCATTTTTAAATGGGAACCAATTATTCTTTAGCTTCATTAAGCAAGCATATTTTGGTTATGGGTCGTTCAATGATGTTTGTCTTGGTCTTCAAACGAACCACACGTACTAGACCTCTCTTATCAGGGAAGGTTTCCAGGACTCTTCCTAGCATCCATGATCCACGTGGTGCAGTGGAGTCTGCAACCATGACCAGGTCTCCAGGAACAAAACTCCTCTTCTCCTGGTTCCATTTTTGACGTTCCTGTAAAAGTGGTAAGTACTCGCGGATCCACCTTTTCCAAAAGAGATCCGAGATGTACTGGGTTTGTTTCCACCTTCTCCTAGCGTAAACATCCCCTTTGTCGAACAGTCCTGGTGGGAGAACTGGTTTTCCTTTGAGGAGTAGCAGATGGTTTGGCGTCAACGCCTCAAGGTCATTAGGGTCCTCTGACAGCTTTGTGATGGGTCGATCATTGAGCATAGCTTCAGCCTCACAGAGCACGGTATGGAACCCTTCATCATCCAAGGTTTGCTGGCGGAGCACAGAGCACAAAATCTTCCTGATCATCCGGATCATGCGCTCCCAAGCGCCCCCGTGATGTGACCCAGCTGGAGGGTTAAAGCTCCACTTGATTCCCTTATTGGACAAGGCTCTTTCAATGCGGTCATGATTCAAAGAGGCTAAGGCTTCTCGCAGCTCTCTTTCTGCACTGACAAAGTTGGTGCCATTGTCGGATCTCAAGTGCGAGACTTGTCCTCTTCGACAGATGAACCTACGCAATGCGTTGATGCATACATCCAACCTTGCTGCTCCAGTAGCACTGGTGTTTGCAAGCTCCAACTCTTCCCTTTTCTTACTCAGTTTGAGCAGAGTTCCTTTCAGCTTTATGAGCCATGCAACTGCAACCTTCAATCTTTGCCAATCAGAGAAATGGGTCATCAGTTGTGATGTGGCATTGGTGTCAACAAGTATTGTATTGACCGTCAGATTTTTCTTTACTTCTGGGTCATTGGCAGTGACACTTGTATCCACAGGAAATGTTGGCCACGTTTCTTCAGGTTCCCGTAGGAATTCCGGGCCTTCCATCCATCTTTGCTTCACGAGATCTTCTGCCTTCAAGCCACGTGAAGCATCATCAGCAGGGTTCAGGGATGTGGGGATGTATCTCCACTGCTCAACTTCTGAGTTGTCCCTGATGGTGGTTACCCTGTTTGCGACGAAGGTTTGAAATCTTCGGTCCTCGTTTCTAATGTACTTAAGAACTGATGTGCTGTCAGTCCAAAAGCAGGTCTTCTTCAGTGGAAGCTGGAGCTCCGATTGAAGCATCTTGTCCACTCGTACTGCAACAACGGCAGCGGTGAGCTCCAAACGGGGAATGGTGACAGGCTTCATTGGAGCCACTCTGGCTTTGCCAAATAGGAAGGCAACATGAACCCTCTCATCTATGTTCTGCATCCTCAGGTAAGTAGCCGTACCATATCCGTTCTCGCTCGCATCGGCGAAGTGATGCAATTGGGCGCTGACAGTCCTCCCGAATCCTTCAGGCTTAACACATCTGTGGATCTTGAAATATGCCACCTTCTCAAGATCTGTCAGCCATTTTTTCCACTTCTGCTGGAAAGCTGGAGGTATTAGATCGTCCCAATCATACTTCATCCTGCATAACTCCTGCAACAGCAGCTTGGCGGGGAGTACAAAAGGTGCCAGGAATCCCAATGGATCGTAGATGGAATTGATGATGGATAGCATGCCTCGCTTGGTTGGCGGCTTCTCCTTGACTTTCAGCTTGAATTTGAAAGTGTCTGTCTCGATACACCACTGCAAACCCAAAGCCCTGTCCAACGGCAGCTTATCCCTGTCCAGATCAAGCTCATGCAGGTTTTTGGACTTGAGATCCTCTGGGAGGCTTTGAAGCACTTCTCGACTGTTACTGATCCATTGAGTGAGGGTGAAACCTCCTTTTCTGCAAATGGTGGTAAGGTTCTTAACCATGGTGACTGCATTTTCCTCAGAGGGCAGACTCTTCAGTAGGTCATCCATATAGAAGTTTCGGTTGACCGTTTCGATCACTTCTGAGGGAAAGTGGGCCTGGTTGTCTTCAGCAGTCTTTCTAAGAGCAAGGCAGGCAACACTGGGTGATGAAACAGCTCCAAATAAATGGACAGTCATTCGATGCGCTACAAGATCTTGCTCCAGGTTACCTTGAGGCCACCATAAGAATCTTAAGTAGTCCCGGTGTTCCTCTGCCACCTTAACCTGGTGGAACATAGCTTTTATGTCCGCCATTATGGCCACTTGTTCCTGTCTGAACCTCATAAGAACTCCAACTAACGAGCTGGTGAGGTTCGGTCCTTGCAAGAGCTGACTGTTGAGCGAGACCCCTTTGTACTCTGCTCCACAGTCAAACACCACTCGTAGCTTTCCCTTCCGTGGATGGTACACACCATGATGCGGGATATACCACGCCTTCTCTGTTGGTGTTTCAAACTGTTGCTGCGGCACTTCTTCGGCGTAGCCATTGCTAATGACATCAGCAAGAAAGTTTTTGTACTCCTCATGAAAGCTTACGTCTTTCTGAAGTCTCCTTTTCAGACCACGAACACGTTGCATGGCAACACTGAGGTTGTTCGGCATCAAAACATCTTTCCCTTTGAAAGGCAGTTGAAACGTGTAGTGTCCGTTCTGAAGCTGAGCTGAGTTTTCCATTATCTCCATAAACTTCTTTTCTTCCCTTGACATTTCTTCCTGTTCTGCAGAAGCTCGCTCATTGAAGTCGTAGTTGTACTGGCTGGTTAACAGTTCTTCAATTCTGTCAATGGCGATTCTGTTGGCATAAACTGAAGGGTGGTCACTTCCACAGTCGCTACTTCCCCGTAACGGACCATTTATTACCCACCCCAGTAGGGTTCTGATCGCGTAGGGTCCATCTTCACCCTCACGACTGTTAATCACCTCCCAAGGCTCCATCAACTTGGAGGCGTTTGTGCCAATTAACAGATCAACATCAGCGTTTATGTGTGGAATGTTTACATTCTCTAAATAAGGCCATTTTCTCAGCTCCCTTTCGCTGATTATGTTAGCTGTAGAGACGGGCATTTCTTTCTGGGTATACACTTTGGGAAGTGGATAGAAGCACTCACCAGAAAATCCAGAAATCTCCAGACTGTCAACAACGGAGCTTTCTACTGAGTTATTATGGCCCAAGGTGCGGATATGAATCTTGAATTTGCGTCCTTCCATGTTCAACTTATCAATGAGCTTCCTGGTGCAGAAAGTTCCTGTACTCCCTGGGTCCAGAAAAGCATAGGTTTCAATAACCTTGTTTCCCTTTGAGCACTTCACCTTAACAGGCAAAATGGGAAGAATTCCATTGCAGTGGCCAGCCCCTGTAAGACCACAAGCGGAGGATGTTGTACAGCTGTTAGAAGTCTTTGGCTTCTCACTATTCTTCTGCGCACCATCCTTCTGATTAACCCTTTCCTTCTCTTCAATGTGCAAAACACTGGGGTGCGTTCGGTTGCACTTTTTGCAAGTGATGCGCCTGTCGCAATTCCTGCTCAAGTGTCCTGTACACAAGCAACTGAAACACAGACCTTTCTCCTTTAGATAGTCCAGTTTCTCCCTGTGTGTCCTTCTTCCCAGTTTAAAACATTGTTCCAAAACATGACCACCAGCAGCACAATACTGGCAGGATATAGAATCAGTCTTGGTAAAGGATGTCACTTTGTTCTGAGCCTTTTCCTTCTGGTCACCATCTGGTTTGTTGCATCCATCCTCATTCTTGTGAGTGTCTGCTTTGCATCCATCCTCAATGACCACCTGTGTTGCAAAGCTGTTTCTTCTCATCTGTGGTTTCACCTGTGACGGTTTCACCTGTAACTTGCTTGCTTTTGTAGCTCCTTTAATAACAGGTGAAGTGTCCTGTATGTCACCAAAGACTGGATCTGAAGTGATTCTGACCTGGCGCTCTATGAACTTAACAATGTCTAAGAATCGTGCCCGCCGTCCAGTTTTCTCCAGTATCTCACATGCCTTTGCTCTCCACTTGTCTCTGAGTTTATACGGAAGCTTCTGACTCAGAATCTTTATGTTTGCTGGCATGTTAAGTTCCTCCAAGTACTGAAGATCTTCCATAGCGTTCAAGATCCACAGATGTGTTAAGCCTGAAGGATTTGGGAGGACTGTCAGCGCCCAATTGCATCACTTCGCCGATGCGAGCGAGAACGGATATGGTACGGCTACTTACCTGAGGATGCAGAACATAGATGAGAGGGTTCATGTTGCCTTCCTATTTGGCAAAGCCAGAGTGGCTCCAATGAAGCCTGTCACCATTCCCCGTTTGGAGCTCACCGCTGCCGTTGTTGCAGTACGAGTGGACAAGATGCTTCAATCGGAGCTCCAGCTTCCACTGAAGAAGACCTGCTTTTGGACTGACAGCACATCAGTTCTTAAGTACATTAGAAACGAGGACCGAAGATTTCAAACCTTCGTCGCAAACAGGGTAACCACCATCAGGGACAACTCAGAAGTTGAGCAGTGGAGATACATCCCCACATCCCTGAACCCTGCTGATGATGCTTCCACACTCTGACTGTGTGTGAAAGAGCTGCTATCTCTCTGCTCAGAGCCTCCATCTTCTCCTTCATCATCTGACTCTTCTGCTCCTCTTCCTCCCTCAGTGCAGCCATCCTGGCCTCCTCTTCCTCTTCTAGAAACTGGTGAAGCTTCTTAAACTGCTTCTTAATCTGCCTCTCTGTGTGTCGGGCCTGGACCTTCATGTGTTCTGCTGTCTGATCAAACTTCACTTTAACTTCTTCAAAAACCTTTAACTTCTCCTTTAAGGACTCCAGAGTTTCCTGAAGTTTCTTCTTGTGGTGTCGTGCAGCTTCATCGATGGTTCTGAATCTGTGGCTGGTGTGTTGTACCAGCTGCTGATGGTCCAGACAGAAGAGTTTGAGTTTCTCAGAGTGCAGACTGCAGAGATCCTCTGAAGCTCTCTGACCTCTCTCCTGTAAGAAGGACTCACACAGGTTCTGTACTGACTAAGTCCTAAACGAAGTCTAGTACTGGTTGCTGATAGCTGTTTTAGTTTTAGACGTGCGCCCAGCGCGCTCGAACGTAACAAACGAAATCTCAGTGATACGATTATCTCGCTGGTTTATTTTATATTCAGTATCATACAGCGTCAATAACGTTAACTCATAATACATGTAACCAAAATAACAAACCGAATTGCTTACCAAGTTAAGGTACATAAACTCATAAGCCCATAGGGCACCTGGGCACAGTCGAAAAACTGTTTGCTTCCCAATCAGCAACACCTGTGATTAGGTTCCCCCAGGTTAAATGGTCTAACTCTGCAAAACCGGGTCAACTGAGCCACACAGCAAGTAGCTACAACCCCCTTGTGGCATGGGGCAAAATTGCATAAAATAAAGCAAAATTGATATGGCTCCTACAGGTTCTTTAAAGCCAAGTTAGGAGGTAGTTTGTTCTTTGAAGAGCTTTTCTGACAAACTGGACACTCTCTGATTTCTTGCTCTGCAGACAGTCTTTACAGAAGTTGTGGCTACATGGCAGCATGACAGGATCTTTAAAGATGTCAAGGCAGACAGGACAGCAGAGATCCTCCTCTAATGTGGAAGCCATTTAGTCTCTGAGTGAAGCTGAAAACACAGCAGGCAGCTCCAACAGGAAATCAGTCTGTCCCTGTTCCCTGAAGGTAAATCTGTGTCCTTCTATGACGTAACATACAGTTTGTGGATTACAGACAGTTTAACAACCATTCACACCTGGGCTCACCTAGCCCTAGAAACCCACATGAAGGCCGGTTGGGTCAACAACCCACAAGTGGCCCTAACGACTCTGAAACTCAGAACTCACACATGTCCTTACCGACTCTGTAAGGACACTCCCACACTCTGTAAGGACACTCCCACGCTATGTAAGGACACTCCCACACTATGTAAGGACACTCCCACACTCTGTAAGGACACTCCAACACTCTGTAAGGACACTCCCACACTCTGTAAGGACACTACGTAAGGACACTCCCACACTCCGCAAGGACACTCCCACACTCTGTAAGGACACTCCCACACTATGTAAGGACACTCCAACACTCCGTAAGGACACTCCAACACTCTGCAAGGACACTCCCACACTCTGTAAGGACACTACGTAAGGACACTCCCACACTCTGTAAGGACACTCCCACACTCTGTAAGGACACTCCAACACTCTGCAAGGACACTCCCACACTCTGTAAGGACACTCCCACACATAGTTTAAAAGCCTGCAGCTCCTCCAGTTAGTTAGAACTGAAGAAGCCTCTTGGATGAGAGGTGACATGTCTTCAACAAACTGAAACACGTCCAGTTGACTACGATACAGAACTTAGAATTGTCATAATGAGCAACAGCAGGTTTGTGTGTGTTCACTTTTGTCTCTGATCCCAAAAGTGTAAAAAACAAACTCTGTGCTCTCCTCGACTCTCAGTGTTTATTCCTCCAGAGCTCGCCGGCTCCAGCTGCTGCCTGCCGGTTAACACTAACATCATTAATCCAAAACACTGGTGCCTGTCCCTCCCCTCCCATCTGTTAATCTAATTAACCACACAGAACGACAGATTATGTGACTAATATGTGTCTTCGAAAGGCACCAACAGCACAAACACGACCGCGAGATAAAGTCACACCCCTAATTATACAGAACTGTAAGTTATATTATTACAGTTGTCATGAAGGGATAAATGACTACAGAAACCAGCTGTCAACATGTTTATTTATGCTGTAAACACATTTCAACATGGACTCTTATGGTGACCGACTATGTTTGGAGCCTCTAGTGGCCGTTAGAGGAACTGCAGGTTTTGCTTCTTCAGTGTTGGCTTCAGTTTTCAGCCCCACAGGTTGAAGCTTGATGATCCTCTGACTTTTAGTGTAGCGCCATCATCAGGTTGACATTTTAATGTGTCCAACACTGAAGACGTTAACATCAGAGTGCTGTTGTATACATTTTACTGTCGACAACTCTGCTCATACATAGATAGGTGTGTGTGTGTGTGTGTGTGTGTGTGTGTGTGTGTGTGCGCGTGTGTGTGTGTGTGTGTGTCTGTGTGTGTGTGTGTGTGTGTGTGTGTGTGTGCGTGTGTGCGTGCATGCGTGTGTGTGTGCGTGCTGAGCCGTGCTGTCAGCAGGGCTGTCATGCAGCCCTTATTATTCTGTCGACACGCCTTGTACGGTAATTCAGCCTGTGTGTGTGTGTGTGTGTGTGTGTGTGTGTGTCTGTGTCTGTGTCTGTGTGTGTGTGTGTGTGTGTGTGTGTGTGTGTGTGTCTGTGTGTGTGTCTGTGTGTGTGTGTGTGTGTGTGTGTGTGTGTGTGTGTGTGTGTCTGTGTCTGTGTCTGTGTGTGTCTGTGTCTGTGTCTGTGTGTGTGTGTGTGTGTGTGTGTGTGTGTGTGTGTGTGTGTGTGTGTGTGTCTGTGTGTGTGTGTGTGTGTGTGTGTGTCTGTGTGTGTGTGTGTGTGTGTGTTTCCATGGCCTGCTGCCAAGCATAAGGCGCCACTTTATGAGTGTGATGATCTCACCTCCAAACACTGTGTGCATTCAGCAGTGTGAGTTTGTTTGTGTGTGAAGTGTTGGTCTGTTCTCTGAGGAGCAGCTGTGTGGAGGAGAAAGTTTAATGGCGAGCTGAAGGTTGTGATCACGAGCAGGTCGTCTGCTCGTTGTTCACTGAACAGGTGTAGAAACAGTCAGCGTAATGAACTGCTGACAAGAAACAACAGACAGACTTGTTGGAAGTTTGATGTTTTCCCATTTGATGGAGCTAGGCTAACAGTTTCCCTCTGCTCCCAGTCTCTGTGCTAAGCTAGGCTAAAACACGTCCTGAATTTCACTCTGTGCTCATGAAACTGAGCTCCGTCTGACTCTAGACAGAGACGCTTCAGGTGAATGTTTTGCTTAAATTTTAACTTGAACCAGTTAAATTCATCTGCAACAGTAAATAAGAAACAGTAGCAGCGATATAAAGGTTTTATTATCAGAATTATTCACAACTTGTTCATCACATCCAGAGAATAAATATTAATAATAAAGACAGCCATCATAGCATCATGAAACAGTGCCGTTGATCCACATTAGAAACGCTGATGAAGGATTTTGTAAGTTCAGGTGATAATTATTAATATTTTCCTTTTCTGGTAGAAAGACAGATTACTGGCATGAACTGCTTAAATATAAAGATTTAATGAAATAAATATTAACATCAGCCCATCAACCAACAACCACGACTGCACTACCTCTAATGTCCACCAGGTGGTGCTCCAAGAAAACAGACTGTATTGAAGTGAATGAGAAAACCCCTCCACAAAATCAGTACAGTGTTTACACTCCAGCTCTCGGGGATCATTTCACCTCCGATCTGACTGTCACAGATGATTTTGAAGTAAACTAACATATGAAGAGATTTCAGTTGCTCAGTCGTGCTCAGACGTCTTTACTGAAATGATGTTTAATCCTCAGTGTGAGAGTCGGACACAGCAGCCTGTCAGTCCAATCAATAACTGAGCATTGGTTAGTGACGATCGAACTCTGAGTCCTGTCGGTCAGAGCAGACTGAACTGTGACTGCTGCGCTCAAATATACAGACCTGGAATCCTTAAAGGGACAGTTCACCCAAGAATGAAGAACCCAGTCTTTACTGATGAAAGTCAGGTGAAGTCTCGTAGTCCACAGAACATTTCTGGAGCTTCACAGTAAAACAGAGTTGCAGCGTTCTGCTGAACACCTGAAGCAGCTGGAGATGATTTAAACATCAGATGTCTCCACACAGCTCGTCTGCTGTGATCACAGAGATCACACTGATCTGAGGAGACCAGATTTACATCCTGGACGTGTGGTCGAGCTCATGCACCCACTTCAGATGGGGTGCACGATAACACGGTTAGCTCAGCAGCTCCAGTGAAGGCTTCAGCTTAATACAGGGTGTAAATAACGTCTTTACAGATCAGTAGATCAGGATCAGATGATGGCGTGGTGATCTCTGCTGATGGTGTTTGTTCAGACTCCCAGCAGGATCCCAGAGAACAGAGAGTCCTGCAGGACGTTGATGGCCGAGCCGGTGGC
>NC_140196.1:659846-665944 GCF_965226575.1 Pagrus pagrus | reverse complement strand
GGAAGCAGGGGAATGTGTTAGCCTAGCTTAGCACAAAGACTGGAAGCAGGGGGAATGTGTTAGCCTAGCTCTGCCTGTAGAGAGCAGTGTGATGATTTATCAGTTTAAGTGAACCCCTCAGTCTCAGTGTCTCTGTCTCATTGTCTCAGTGTCTCATTGTCTCAGTGTATCTGTGTCTCATTGTCTCAGTGTCTCAGTGTATCTGTGTCTCATTGTCTCTGTGTCTCATTGTCTGTGTCTCAGTGTATCTGTGTCTCATTGTCTCTGTCTCATTGTCTCATTGTCTCAGTGTATCTGTGTCTCATTGTCTCAGTGTCTCAGTGTATCTGTGTCTCATTGTCTCAGTGTCTCAGTGTCTCTGTGTCTCAGTGTCTCTGTTTCTGTGTCTCTGTCTCATTGTCTCTGTGTCTCAGTGTCTCTGTCTCATTGTCTCCGTGTCTCTGTGTCTCTGTCTCATTGTCTCTGTGTCTCTGTGTCTCAGTGTCTCAGTGTCTCTGTCTCATTGTCTCCGTGTCTCTGTGTCTCTGTGTCTCCGTGTCTCCGTGTCTCTGTGTCTCAGTGTCTCAGTGTCTCTGTGTCTCAGTGTCTCTGTTTCTGTGTCTCTGTCTCATTGTCTCAGTGTCTGTGTCTCTGTGTCTGTCTCATTGTCTCAGTGTCTCAGTCTCATTGTCTCTGTGTCTCTGTCTCATTGTCTCTGTGTCTGTGTCTCAGTGTCTCTGTCTCATTGTCTCTGTGTCTCTGTGTCTCTGTCTCATTGTCTCTGTGTCTCAGTGTCTCTGTCTCATTGTCTCCGTGTCTCTGTGTCTCCGTGTCTCTGTGTCTCAGTGTCTCTGTGTGTTGAGGCATCGTCACCTCTCAGTTTGAGCTGCAGCTCCTGGATGAGCTCCTGTTGTTGAGGCAGGAGGGGGGCAGGGGGGCCCGGGGGCCCCTGAGGTCCTGGAGGTCCTGGAGGTCCTGGAAGACCATGCTGCAAACACACAGAGACACGTAGAGGGGTTCTTTAAATGATCCGGTTCTGTTTGGGATCAGAGTGGTTCTGATATGTATGTATATATAACTAATATATAATATAATATAATATAATATATAACTTATAATAAGTTCACCTGAACTTTATATTTATAAACTTTATATTTGACGATTGATACTGTGATGAAATCTGATCATCAGTAATGATCCGACAGCTCTGGTGAAGTGAAGTGAAGTGAAGTGAAGTGAAGTGAAGTGAAGGTGTAGTGAAGTGAAGTGAAGTGAAGTGAAGTGAGGGTGAAGTGAGGGTGAAGTGAGGGTGAAGTGAAGGTGAAGTGAAGTGAAGTGAAGTGAGGGTGAAGTGAAGTGAAGTGAAGGTGAAGTGAAGTGAAGTGAAGTGAGGTGAAGTGAAGTGAAGTGAAGTGAAGTGAAGTGAAGTGAAGTGAAGGTGAAGTGAAGGTGAAGTGAAGTGAGGGTGAAGTGAAGTGAAGGTGAAGTGAAGGTGAAGGTGAAGTGAAGGTGAAGTGAGGGTGAAGTGAAGGTGAAGTGAAGTGAAGGTGAAGGTGAAGTGAGAGTGAAGTGAAGGTGAAGTGAAGGTGAAGCGAAGTGAAGGTGAAGTGAAGTGAAGTGAAGTGAAGGTGAAGTGAAGTGAAGTGAAGTGAGGGTGAAGTGAAGTGAAGTGAAGGTGAAGTGAAGTGAAGTGAAGTGAAGTGAAGTGAGGGTGAAGTGAAGTGAAGTGAAGTGAGGGTGAAGTGAAGGTGAAGTGAAGTGAGGGTGAAGTGAAGTGAAGGTGAAGTGAAGGTGAAGGTGAAGTGAAGGTGAAGTGAGGGTGAAGTGAAGGTGAAGTGAAGTGAAGGTGAAGTGAAGGTGAAGTGAAGGTGAAGTGAAGTGAAGTGAAGTGAAGTGAAGGTGAAGTGAAGTGAAGTGAAGTGAAGTGAGGGTGAAGTGAAGTGAAGTGAGGGTGAAGTGAAGTGAAGTGAAGTGAAGTGAAGTGAAGTGAGGGTGAAGTGAAGTGAAGGTGAAGTGAAGGTGAAGTGAAGTGAAGGTGAAGTGAAGGTGAAGGTGAAGTGAAGGTGAAGTGAGGGTGAAGTGAAGGTGAAGTGAAGTGAAGGTGAAGGTGAAGGTGAAGTGAGAGTGAAGTGAAGGTGAAGTGAAGGTGAAGCGAAGTGAAGGTGAAGTGAGGGTGAAGTGAGGGTGAAGTGAAGTGAAGGTGAAGTGAGGGTGAAGTGAAGGTGAAGTGAAGTGAAGTGAAGGTGAAGTGAGGGTGAAGTGAAGTGAAGTGAAGGTGAAGTGAAGTGAAGTGAAGTGAAGGTGAAGTGAGGGTGAAGTGAAGGTGAAGGTGAAGTGAAGGTGAAGTGAGGGTGAAGTGAAGGTGAAGTGAGGGTGTGATCACACTGTCTGTGATTTGCATCACAAACATTTACAGGTGACTTATCTACCTGTATGTGTTTACCTGGCTGTGATTGGCCAGACACGTTCTCTAATAGTACAGAATATTGTTGTTCTGGTTGTTCAGACCAACAACACGTTTGTCCGTCTCACTTCCTGTCTGCTGCTCTCAGCTCATTGGTTCCTCCTGAACATCTAATCTACATAATCTTTATCTGAACATGAGATTTTACTGACAAGAAGAAAAACAAAGCTTCTCATCAGATTTGTTCTTTGAGCAGGATGTCAGGATGTTGTTCTGGGGTTATTATTATCATTATTATTGTTTATGAATGCGTCCTCTCTTTGTGTTGGTGTTGTATATTTGCATTATGTTGTTTAAACTGTATTTAATGCTACATATTAATAATCTATAAGTAAAGATGATCAATATGAAAGTATTATTATTAAATATTCTCTGTATTTGTATATTGGTGACCTGCAGGATGGAGGTTCTTGTCAGTCTGACCTTGGAGGTTCTTCGGGACCCTTTGGTTTTGCGGTTGTCCCCCTTGTTGGAGTTTCTTCTGAAGATCAGCCAGGAGCTGAGAGGAGTCACTCTGGACAGGTCGGAGGACAGCGGCTCCTGGACGACACAAACCAACACACAGCAGGTTCATATGTTTTAATGTTCAACATCTTCTTAAACAACTCGTGTTCAGCTCAGACGAAGCTGCAGGAAGTTCAACTGACTCGATGTAAACAGCGATGTGTCATCTGGGTATTTATTGTTCTCATATAAGTGTCTTATTTAAAAATAATCCATGTTGATTCTGTTTCAGATTTATAGATAGAAACATGATCCACGTTGATAAAATATCGCAGGCGACAGGTTTGATCAAATTAAAAGGATTAAAGCGACAGATGACTTTCGGCAGCTTCTCAAAAAATATGTCCAGTGGTTCTTTAAACATGTTGGGCTTCAAGCTACGATTACCTCCGTGATTAATCAATAAACAGTTTGATTTATGAAATACACAGTGACGTCTTCTAATCTCATTTTGTTTGAGGCCAAAGAGGGTCAAACATGAAGTCCAAACATTAAACAGGTTGATTTATTGATCTTGACACTGACTTCAATACTGACTTCAATTAACGATAAGCTGATCAACAGAAAATTAATAGACAACTATTTTGGTCATGATGAATCTTTAGTTTGGAACAAAGACAACAACATTCAGTGACGTGTGAGGACCTGTTGCTCTTCTTCTTCTGACAGGAACAAAACATCTGATCATGTAGAATAATTGTTAATGACAACGAAAGTGAGACTTTAGATTCATCTGTTTAAGAACTTTTTGGTTTTTGACGTTCATCATTTCATGAACACATTCAGCAGCTAAACTCTTGTTTTTCATCTCACTCTGTCTGCAGCAGCGAGTCACAGAGGAGCTGAAGTCCACAGTAATGATCTGTAGTTCTTTATGCCACTGCTGATTGGAGGGAAATGTAGTTTACTCATGAGTGTACAGAGAAGCGAGGGGACAAGAAGAGACACTGAGGGATAACAGAAAGAAGCTGAGTCTCTGGTGATTGCTGAGTTCAGTCAGACGGTAACATTAAACTGAACTATATTTCTTTTCTCGAAACATCTGGAGGTCAAATCAAACCTCATGGCGGCCCAACTTTGGCCCTCAGGCCACACATTGGGCCGCGCTGAACTAACATGTTTCTGGTGTTGTTCCCAAACAGGAAGTGGAGTTAGTAGAGACAGATGGTGCGTGACAGCTTTGTCTTCAGAGCAGTCAGAAATAATAATTATTTATTATTTAGATTATTTCCCTTATTAATCGGTCAGTCTATGAAAATAGTAACAGATGCTCATCAGGACAGGTTCTGTGTTGATCTGATCTCACCAGAATCTCAGTGCTGACAGCCTCGTCCTCCTCCAGGATCTCCTGACTCTCCTCGCTGTCCACCTCTTCAACGCTCGCTGCCTCCACCACCATCATCATCATCATCATCATCATCATCATCAGTCCCAGGAGCAGAGGGAGCAGCAGGAGCCCTCCTGCCCCACCCGGAGAGCTCCTTCCCTGGGGTAACCTGTGCAGCATGCTGGGTGGGTGTGGAGGAGGAACCAGAGGACGAAGGTGTTCAGGTCTGTGTCAGCATGGACTTAAGATGTTCCCATGATGCACCTCTGTGAGGCTGCTCCTCTTAGATCAGCTGAACTTGAGTTATATTCAGTGTTTTCAGTCTCTTCTTGGTGTCTGAAGGTCATGTGATCAGACTCAGCGGTTTTTCCTTCTCCTCTCTGACTTTCCGTTGTCAGCTGCTGTCAGACATAAATACAGTGTGTGAGCTTTCAAACAGTGAGTCTGTGTGAGGAAACTTTCTCTCTGTGGGTGGTTCGGTGCCTCCTCCTCTCCTCCTCTCCTCCTCCTCCTCAGCTCCTCCTCCTCCTCTTTTTCCACCTCTTCCTCTGTCGTCTCTCAGCACACAGTCCTTCCTCCCGACGCCGTGTTTCTTCTCTGATCCTCTTCAGCTTGGTTTGGTTCTCTGCTCTGCTCTGTCTGTTTTTTATCTCCCTCCTTCCTCCCTGACTCCTCCTCCTCCTCAGCTCCTCCTCCTCCTTCTCCTCTTCCTCTCTATCTGTCTGTGGATCTGAAGCTGTCACTTCGTCTGTCTGCAGTCTTTTTCTTAATGTCTCCTCAGCGTCCAAATGTCACTGTGTTTTATCTCTTCAGCCATCATTTGTCTTTCTCCGCCTCATCATCCTCGTCCTCCTCCTCGTCCTTAGTTTGTATCTTTTTGTTTTTGTTGTTGTTGACAGAAATGTTCTTCTACAACGTGCTTTACCTCGTCAGAGTAAAGAGAGTTCACACAATGTGACTGCAGAGACACACACACACACACACACACACCCTCAGATAAGGTGGGTGTGGTCTTCAGTCTGACAGGATGATGAAAGTTAGCTGGGATGTTGGCGTCTGTGAGATCAAACCGTTTCCTCTGAACCTGACTGAAGCTGATAGACACACACACACACACACACACACACACACACACACACACACACAGTGGCAGTATTATTACATCAGTCATCATGGCAGCAGTGACCTGCAGCTCTGAAGTCTTTTACATCTTTAATCTTCATTAAACTTAAATCTGATGGATCAACATGTGGAAACTTCATCATCAGGTTGTTTCACTGAAGAAATTCAACAGATTTTGACTTTTAATATAAAGTTGATGTGTTTGTTTTCTGCTGGTTTACAGACGGCTGAATGAAGACATACATTCATCTTTGTGGAGAGTAACAGTTGAACGTGTGAGTCCATCATCAGTGCCTCCTGCTGGACAGAAGAACAAACTGCAGCTCCACAGTTTGGACTCATGTTTACACTTTCTATAGATACTGTTTATTTCTGCACCAACACACTGATCACAAACAGACTGGGACGGACTCGTCAAGGTGTCCACTTGTTTAATCAAAGGATATTAAGCATTTAATCAACAGTAAATAAATTTTAAAAAGTATTTAATAACGATGTGAACGTGTTAACGCTGGCTGCACACATTTCATTCATGTAGAAAATGACATGTTAAAGCAGATTTGACAACGTTTAAATGTTTATGTCTATCAGTAAACAGAATCAATACGTTTGTTTTTTCCCTCCCTGAACAGCAATTCTTATTATTTTATGTTATTTGATTTTAATGTATCAAATAAATGATGAAGTCTTTAAAAGTCTGAG
>NC_140196.1:642346-654846 GCF_965226575.1 Pagrus pagrus | reverse complement strand
TGAAGATTATTCTTTGTTTTAAATAATATTAAACTTTGTTCCACATGTTACACTGTGAAGATGTTTCCACGAGTCACATGATACATGAGCCTGCTGATGGTTTCACATTGTTCTATTGATCACAGTCACAGCTGATCAATAGATCGAACAGTTGATGTAACACATCTTTAATGAGTAAAATATTAATCACATGACCTGCAGTGATCCTCATGCTCCTTCAGAGCTGCAGCGAAAAATATTTATTTCGGAAGATACGAGTTTCATCTTTACATCATCTTTACAGCGACGTGATGAACTTTACTGCACAGAAACATTTAAGATGGCCGACAGCAGCCTCTCTGATCATGATGAACTGGATCCTGTTGAAGTTAAACTCTTCTGAAGTCACTTGTTTTCCTCGTCGGTGACAACTGAAGCTGAGTTTTTATAGTTTGGCATCATTGTTGGTTCTCCACAGGCAGAAGGGAAACGACAGGATGCTGAAGGGAGAGCTGCTCCGCCCCTGTAGATTATAGTCGATGCTTCCATTAATAAATGTAAATCAATAGTTTAGTTTGTTATTAGATATGGACGTGACGTTGTCCTCTGTGTGTGATGGTTGGCTGTCTTCAGCCTAGACTAGAGCTTAGATCAAGCCCGACACGACCCGAGCCTGTGCACATTGTGTCCGAGCCCAGCCCGGCCCGGCCCGACACATTAACTGTAATTATGAGCCTGAGTCCGATTTAAACCCGACAATTTTTAATACGTGGTGTAACAGTCAGTTATTCAATGTAGCGCCACTAGGTGGCGCCTCCTTTTGTTTAGTGGGTGATGTAACCTGTACGATGAAGAAGAGCAGGTGTACTTCAGCTCCCCGTGAGACAGGATGCTGCCGACAGAGCGAAGACTCCACATTTTATTTAGTCTTTATTCAGTAAAGTGTTGGTGAGGAACCTCGGCCTGGATCTTTTCCATGTGTGCCTGTAACATTAGTGCCGCAGAGACCTGGCATGGTGGTCAGTATTATGAATAAACCCCCACATGCTGCCTGCCGTCTCTTGAGTAACCGGAGCTACCCGCACTAAAGTGGACCGTCGCCTTCACCAGCCCACGTTACAGTGGGCTGTTATAACTGACGCTCTGAACTACAACTCCCAGGTGTTTGAACTACAGAAGTCTGTTTACAGTTATCTTAATGAATAATGCAACAAGGACGAAGCATGTACACTGCGCTGTTTGTTTATTCAGGGCGGGATGGATCGCAAATGAATAAAGTAATGATTCAAAAAAACAAAAACACAAATGCTTTATCAAGGGCCCGGCCCGGCCCGACCCAGCCCAAGGATAGTGGCGGGAAATATCGATCGGTTCGGGTCAAGTCCGGGCTCGGGCTTGGGCAGAGAATCTAAACTCTACTTCAGCCTGATCTGCTGAACCTGTCAACATGTTGATCAAACACTGAGGAGCTGAACGTAAAGACGACACATCAACATGTTTAAAGCATCAGCAGCTCTGCAGCTTTCAGTCCTGTCACATGATCTTCATCAACACCTCTGACACTTAAAGCTCTCCTGCTCTGTGTTCTGTGTTCTGTGTGAGATCATATGGTAATGTGAGGGTGTCTGTGTTGACTCAGGACCAGTAACGGGAAGAGCACGGTGATCAACGCCATGCTCAGAGACCGAGTGTTACCCAGCGGCATCGGACACACCACCAACTGTTTCCTGAGAGTGGAGGGAACCGACGGAGACGAGGCTTACCTCACCGCCGAGGCGTCCAATGAGAGGAGGAGCATCACGGTACGACCAATGAACAGACAGACACACGGAGGCGCTACAGAGAGGCGGACATTTTGGAACATCAACAGGAAACTGATCTGATTTCACAAAATGTCCGACTGTCTCTGTCGGAGAGACGATTAATGTGTGATCAAGTCAGCTGATAACGTCTCCTCCTGCTCCTCCTCTTCCTCCTCCTGCTCCTGCTCCTCCTCCTGCTCCTGCTCTTCCTCCTCCTCCCGCTCCTCCTTCTCCTCCTCCACAGACGGTGAACCAGCTGGCTCATGCCCTCCACATGGATCCGACTCTGGACTCTGGCAGTCTGGTGAAAGTGTTCTGGCCTAAGAGTCGCTGTGTTCTGCTGAGAGACGACCTGGTTCTGATGGACAGGTACCAGATCATCCACTGACCCTCATGACCTCCCTCCATTAACCCTAACCCTCATATATGCCCATTGTAAATGAACGCATTTTAGTACCATGTAAACACAGTAAAGAACCATATATGTGTACTACTGAGCAGTAACATCTGCAGACCTGCCAACATGTACGCATTTTTCGTACTCGGCACGCATTTTGACCCTGAAGTACGCTTGTATGAATTGCTGCTCTCCACGTGCGCATTTTGTTGCATCTCGCAGTTCGCCTGTTTCAGTTTCTATGCAAGTTCAATCTATGAAGTTGATTCTGCCGCTGAGCCACAACAATCAGCGTGTAAGTGGAGTGAAAAGCTTTTGGCCAATCAGAGCGCTACATTTTAACACCCTCGCCCACCTGCCCCTCCGAGCCAAATGCTGCGCACGTTCAATTCAATTCAGTGCCTCGAGCGAGCCAGGGTGGCCGGATAACTGATCCCTCTTCGCCCGCTTGCTGTCACTGCTAATCGCCTGCATCCCTACAGATCTCAGCCAATGCAAACAGCACTGAAAAGGTCAAATTAAGACGTTGAGTTTACCCGACGGTGTTGTTAACCACTCGTCAAAGGTACTGTGTGTGTGTTGCAAATAGTAGTGTAGCGCCAGTTAAAATTAATGAAGCTTTTACTGGTGGTGGTCTGAAGTATTTTATTCCTCAAAGCAATTCTTTATGACCAACAACAACGTAAGAGCTAAAATAAAAACAAATAAAAAGCCATTAGTCCATACATCTATAACTAGCCTGTGGCATTTAGCTTTACTTTCTGTTGTAAAGTGGTGTTTGTACTTTCTTCAAGGTTGGCAGGTCTGCATCTGTGACATTTTGCTCGAGCTCTCTTAAAGTGAAACTCTCGCCAAAAAGCAACCGAGGCTTTATTTATGATTGGGTATGAGTCAAACCTTCACGTACAAGCACACTCATGACCAAAGAGGCACTTTTAAGATTTACCGTAGTTTCGTTTTGGGGCAAGCTCATTTTGAACGGGAGTACATAGGGCATACCACGACGGCATCAAAATGTCTATTTTTAGACCACTAAGAAGGCTCCACACATCATGAAACTTTACTGGTAGCATCACCAGGGTCTCTACTCATGACACGAGCAGTAAGAACATTGTTTGTGTACACAAAGTGTGTGAAAAAGACGGGTTTGAACTACTTACGCTTAGCTACTGGGACTCCGGCGCGCCGCCGCCATTCCAGGCAAAAAGTGTCGATCTCCGGTTACGTGACATCACCGGCTGTTGATGCCGTACTGTTTGTTATATGTGGCTCCCTTGTCAACATGGACGTCAGTGTTGCTTTTGACTAACGACAGAACAACGAATTATCCGCGAATTCATCTGGAAATAAGCCCGAGGAGCGTCCCACCGTTACTCTCCGTCATGATGGCCGCACTCGGAGATCGACACTTTTTGCCTGGAATGGCGGCGGCGCGCCGGAGTCCCAGTAGCTAAGCGTAAGTAGTTCAAAACCGTCTTTTTCACACACTTTGTGTACACAAACAATGTTCTTACTGCTCGTGTCATGAGTAGAGACCCTGGTGATGCTACCAGTAAAGTTTCATGATGTGTGGAGCCTTCTTAGTGGTCTAAAAATAGACATTTTGATGCCGTCGTGGTATGCCCTATGTACTCCCGTTCAAAATGAGCTTGCCCCAAAACGAAACTACGGTAAATCTTAAAAGTGCCTCTTTGGTCATGAGTGTGCTTGTACGTGAAGGTTTGACTCATACCCAATCATAAATAAAGCCTCCGTTGCTTTTTGGCGAGAGTTTCACTTTAAGTCTCTGCCACAGACATCTTCGTACTAGGCTACATACATAAAGTCTGCTATGTCCTTGCTGGAGTGTGACGTGATTTGTGTCATGTGCAGGGGCGATGGATCGCGTACAAACCAATAGGGTGTCGTCATTTTAGGGGCACAAAGGCCATTGAGTAAAATTCGATGGTTTTACCTTTCAGATTGATACCATAACATCCTAATTTATAATAAGACATGGATTATGTATTAAAACATTTTTAATACCAATATCAAGTTAATGTTACATTAGAAGACAGTTTTTTTTTTAAGTACATCCAAAAAAGAGTGTAAAAGAGTGTAATTCACACAGAGAGCCAGCGCTGCGGCTCCAAAGGAGGCGTGACGGTACACGTCATGATGATGACGTCTGTGTTTCCCCCGGTGTCCTCCTGTTAATCTAAACATGTACCCGCTACTGTTTATAATCATATGATGCAGTTATAATGTGCTGTGATGAGATCCTGACCCACCAAACATCCTGGAAAGTGACAGAGTTACGTTTTTCTCTTAATTACATAATCACCATCAGTAAACGGGACGCTGTCTGACTCTGTCACTCGCGGGGAGGGAGGCTGTTTATGGGGGAAAGTTCACTGAAGTCTTCACCGCGACAAACACTTGGTGAGTTAAAGTGTTTTGCCGGGGACAGACGCTGTTTTTCGGGCAGAAATGTTACGAAGAGTCGGTTGGACAGACACTTCTCCACGAACAATTGCGGTATTTTTTTTCTCATGTAAGTTGCCAGAGACACGACCAGTTACTACATTACTGTTGTTTGGTCCTGTAACGTTGCTTTGTGGGACATTTATCTATATTTTGTTGAGTGAAGGATCTGTACAGTTATCAGACAGTGAACACCATCAGATCGACACGCCCTCGTTCCGCGCTGCCGGCTTATCCGCTCACACTGGTTCGGTTCGCCAATACTGCACCTCTGATACTACCTCTGACACTACCTCTGATACTACCTCTGACTCTGCCTCTGACTCTACCTCTGATACTACCTCTGACTCTGCCTCTGACTCTACCTCTGACTCTACCTCTGATACTACCTCTGACTCTACCTCTGATACTACCTCTGACTCTACCTCTGATACTACCTCTGACTCTACCTCTGACTCTACCTCTGATACTACCTCTGATACTACCTCTGACACTACCTCTGATACTACCTCTGATACTACCTCTGATACTACCTCTGACTCTACCTCTGATACTACCTCTGATACTACCTCTGATACTACCTCTGACTCTACCTCTGATACTACCTCTGATACTACCTCTGACTCTACCTCTGATACTACCTCTGACACTACCTCTGATACTACCTCTGACTCTGCCTCTGACTCTACCTCTGATACTACCTCTGACTCTACCTCTGATACTACCTCTGACTCTACCTCTGATACTACCTCTGACTCTACCTCTGATACTACCTCTGACTCTACCTCTGACTCTACCTCTGATACTACCTCTGATACTACCTCTGATACTACCTCTGACACTACCTCTGATACTACCTCTGATACTACCTCTGATACTACCTCTGACTCTACCTCTGACTCTACCTCTGACTCTACCTCTGATACTACCTCTGATACTACCTCTGACTCTACCTCTGATACTACCTCTGACTCTACCTCTGATACTACCTCTGATACTACCTCTGATACTACCTCTGACACTACCTCTGATACTACCTCTGACTCTACCTCTGATACTACCTCTGACTCTACCTCTGACTCTACCTCTGACTCTACCTCTGATACTACCTCTGATACTACCTCTGACTCTACCTCTGATACTACCTCTGATACTACCTCTGACTCTACCTCTGATACTACCTCTGATACTACCTCTGACTCTACCTCTGATACTACCTCTGACTCTACCTCTGATACTACCTCTGATACTACCTCTGACTCTACCTTTGATACTACCTCTGACTCTACCTCTGATACTACCTCTGATACTACCTCTGATACTACCTCTGACTCTACCTCTGATACTACCTCTGATACTACCTCTGACTCTACCTCTGATACTACCTCTGATACTACCTCTGACTCTACCTCTGACTCTACCTCTGATACTACCTCTGACTCTACCTCTGATACTACCTCTGATACTACCTCTGATACTACCTCTGACACTACCTCTGATACTACCTCTGATACTACCTCTGACTCTACCTCTGACTCTACCTCTGACTCTACCTCTGACACTACCTCTGATACTACCTCTGACTCTACCTCTGATACTACCTCTGATACTACCTCTGACTCTACCTCTGATACTACCTCTGATACTACCTCTGACTCTACCTCTGATACTACCTCTGACTCTACCTCTGATACTACCTCTGATACTACCTCTGACTCTACCTCTGATACTATCTCTGATACTACCTCTGATACTACCTCTGACTCTACCTCTGACTCTACCTCTGATACTACCTCTGACTCTACCTCTGACTCTACCTCTGATACTACCTCTGACTCTACCTCTGATACTACCTCTGACTCTACCTCTGACTCTACCTCTGATACTACCTCTGATACTACTTCTGATACTACCTCTGATACTACCTCTGATACTACCTGATACTACCTCTGACTCTACCTCTGATACTACCTCTGATACTACCTCTGACTCTACCTCTGATACTACCTCTGACTCTACCTCTGATACTACCTCTGACTCTACCTCTGATACTACCTCTGATACTACTTCTGACTCTACCTCTGACTCTACCTCTGACTCTACCTCTGATACTACCTCTGATACTACCTCTGATACTACCTCTGATACTACCTCTGATACTACCTCTGACTCTACCTCTGACTCTACCTCTGACTCTACCTCTGATACTACCTGATACTACCTCTGACTCTACCTCTGACTCTACCTCTGATACTACCTCTGATACTACCTCTGACACTACCTCTGACTCTACCTCTGATACTACCTCTGATACTACCTCTGATACTACCTCTGACACTACCTCTGACACTACCTCTGACTCTACCTCTGACTCTACCTCTGATACTACCTCTGACTCTACCTCTGATACTATCTCTGATACTACCTCTGACACTACCTCTGATACTACCTCTGATACTACCTCTGACTCTACCTCTGACTCTACCTCTGACTCTACCTCTGACACTACCTCTGATACTACCTCTGACTCTACCTCTGATACTACCTCTGATACTACCTCTGACTCTACCTCTGATACTACCTCTGATACTACCTCTGACTCTACCTCTGATACTACCTCTGACACTACCTCTGACTCTACCTCTGACTCTACCTCTGACTCTACCTCTGATACTACCTCTGACTCTACCTCTGACTCTACCTCTGATACTACCTCTGACTCTACCTCTGATACTACCTCTGACTCTACCTCTGACTCTACCTCTGATACTACCTCTGACTCTACCTCTGACTCTACCTCTGATACTACCTCTGATACTACCTCTGATACTACTTCTGACTCTACCTCTGACTCTACCTCTGATACTACCTCTGACTCTACCTCTGATACTACCTCTGATACTACCTCTGATACTACCTCTGATACTACTTCTGACTCTACCTCTGACTCTACCTCTGATACTACCTCTGACTCTACCTCTGATACTACCTCTGATACTACCTCTGATACTACTTCTGACTCTACCTCTGACTCTACCTCTGACTCTACCTCTGATACTACCTCTGATACTACCTCCGGAGGCGCATCAGAGGCGCAGCGAAATTTCACAAGTAGCGAGGCTATTTTTAAAATGTAAGGAGTAGAAGTAAAAAGTCGGCTGAAAAATAATTACTCCAGTAAAGTATAAATACCCAAAAATTCTACTTAAGTAAGGTAACAAAGTATTTGTACTTCGTTACTTGACACCTCTGTCCATTAGTCATCAGTCTGTAGTTTAAAGGAGCAGTCTGTAGATTAAAGGAGCAGTCTGTAGATTTTTAATGAGAAGACAAAGATCTTCAGTGACTGAATAAACAAACTGACCTTAAAGTACAACACAATTTACACTGTTTTACTTTGTTTATATGTGGCGGACCCTGCCAGCTTTCTAGCTTCAAACAGTGTTGTGGGACCTTATTGTCCTCTGAGAACAGCTGGTTGATTCACTGTTGGAGACAGTTTGTCTTAAGACCTCATTAATATTGTAAATATTGAATTAGTGCTCCTTTAAAAGCTTCAGGAGGCGTCAGCTCGTTCACAAACACTTCTGTCAGATCAGCTGAATGGAAATGAAAATGGCGACTACAGAGTTGTGACAGCCCGTCTCACAACACAAACACAAGGTCCAAAGTGATGTCGGGACCCGGATGACCGCTCGGTTGCACTTTCCCTTGTCTGAGGCAGTGTTCTCAGAGAGATGCAGCATTGTTTTCTTTATGTTGTTGGTTTGTTTGTGATTGGACATATTTTAGCCAATCAGAATCCATCCAGGAGCACAGAGACAAACCCTGCTCAATCAATGGTTAATAATTATTTCTTCTTCCGACCCGTGACCTCTTACCCGTGACCTCTGATCAGCCCTGGCACTGATGTCACTCTGGAGTTGGACAGCTGGATCGATAAGTTCTGTTTGGACGCCGACGTCTTCGTTCTAGTGGGAAACGCAGAGTCGACGCTGATGAACACGGTGAGGGAACATATTGATGATAGAGATTATAGATAATGTGTGTGTGTGTGTGTGTGTGTGTGTGTGTGTGTGTGTGTGTTGTTAATATTTTTCTCTTTCTGTCTGCAGGAGAAACTTTTCTTCCACAAAGTCAGCGAGAGAATCTCTAAACCGAACATCTTCATCCTCCACAACAGATGGGACGCTTCAGTGAGCGAACCGGACTACATCGAGGAGGTCAGAGTGTGTGTGTGTGTGTGTGTTACCTCAGTCTCACCTCAGTATGAACCAGACTGACCTCAGCTTTCCTTCAGCAGCCTTTATTGTGAAGCAGCTGCAGGAAGTGTCAGGACAGACATGTCAACGGTCCTTTCAGTTTATTTAACTGTCACGTCGACTTGCTCACCGTGGAAACACAGAATCCTGCTCTGTGATTGGTTGACATGTGTTGACATGTGCAGATGTTTTGTTAAAATTAGGGCCGGGACTTTAACGCGTTAATTAAGATTAATTAATTACACAAAAATTAACGCATTAAAAAAATGTACGCATTTTAATCGCACTTACTTTTGCACCGTGGAACGTTTCTCACTGGATGAGTTTCAGGCGTACCGATTATACTGGAGCACAATTAGTTAACGAGTTAAAAAGCCGCCGACACTGATCACTGCCTACGGATCTATAAAGTTTTAATGTCGCCTGAACGCAGCTCAAACCGACCCGGTGCCTCAGCACTGCGACCAAGCTTTGATAAACACACCGGATCCGCGGCGGTTTACAGGATCCTCCCGTAGTTCAGCCGGTCGCTACTGTTTAAAAAGCGCTCGTCGCAGCGGAGCTGAGAACGGCGGAGTTTCCTCTGCTGCAGCTGAACAGCTGACATGTGGTCAAGACGTAGGTAGCCTACAGACCTGTCACTGTCTCACGGTGCATAAGACTTCAACCTCAGAGCTCTCTGTCTTCAGACTGTCCTGACCTGTCCCTGAACATCACACAGGGAAAACATAGAGCTGCCTGTGTTTTATTAATGTTTACATCAGGCTGAGTTCAACAAGTCAGTTTATGCTACTGTGATTTAAGTAGTTAAATACAGCAATCATCATAGTGTAGTGGCAGGAAAGACCATTTACCAAATAACGTGTTACTGAAACATGTTTCATTGTGCTGTGCTCTAAAAATAAACTAACAAACTAGTGTAGAGTCCTGTATAAGGAGTGTTCAGCTGAAATTTTCCCCTTAAATTTAGGTTCTCAGGAAAATCGCATCTTATCAGGTAATCGTTAATCGATCCATAAGGTCCATCAACTAACGATTAATGAATTAGTCGATAATTTGCATCCCTAGTCTGTTGGTCTTGATTAAGTACCACCTTGAAAAAAACAAAACAATGTTTTGTTGCTTAAGCTTCTGTATTCAGTCATTATTCAATGGTATACTGAAACCCATATGAAAACAATTGCTTTTCACTGTTCTCAGGTCAAATATTTATATGCGATTAAAAATTTAATTAATTAATTAATTTTGATTAATTAATTACAAAGCCTCTAATTAATTAGATTAATTTTTTTAATCGAGTCCCGGCCCTAGTTAAAATCAACTTTATTTAAACTGCATGTTTCTACTCAAAGACGAGCAGTCAGGACGATGAGAGAAGATATAAATGTTTAATCAGAGAACAAATCAAATATAAACAGAAGGTAACTGAGATCAGGCGTTCTCCTCCCGGTCGATGTTTCCTCAGATATTCACTCTTTAAGTAATCAACACATTTTCATGTCTACACAGGTGAGGCTGAAAACATAATTAATTCATAATTTTAAGTCTAAAATCTGTTGACATTAAATTAATATCCAACAATTTCAACAATGCAACATTTTGTCATATAAAACCTGCGTCATTAAATAATCAGCTTATACACAATTATATATAATATTAATATTAATAAGTTCAGATGTAAACAGTAACATTCAAACATTATTATCTTCATTATATTGCGGACAGGTTGTAGGCGTCAAACTCTGAACCATTTAAAGTTGCTGTAGAGCTCTTATCCAGCTCTTATCCAGCTCTGATCCAGCTCTGATCCAGCTCTGATCCAACTGTGATCTGGCTCTGAGCCAACTGTGATCCGGTTCTGATCCAGCTCTGATCCAGCTCTGATCCAACTGGGATCCAGCTCTGATCCGGCTGTGATCCAGCTCTGATCCGGCTGTGATCCAGCTCTGATCCGGCTGTGATCCAGCTCTGGGGATGAACGTGATCTGGACTGGAAGGACTGGGGTGTAAGCTGTGTGTCCTCCCCCTGCTGTCCAGGTGAGGAAGCAGCACCTGGACCGCTGTGTGAGTTTCCTGGCCGAGGAGCTGAAGGTGGTGGGTCTGGACGAGGCTCCGGGGAGGATCTTCTTCGTCTCGGCCAAAGAGGTTCTGAGCTCCAGGATGCAGCGAGCGCAGGGCATGCCTGAGACAGGTGAGCCAGGTGAGGGTCAGCAGGAGGAGGAGCCTCCTTCCATCACACAGAGAGTCCCTGATGTTTGACACATCTGTAATGAACCTGATGAATAATCCTGCAGAGATTATTGTTCATTTATTCATTATTATCCATTCATCTGTTGTTTTCTTTTTATTTGGATCCTGACTCTTTAAGATTTTAAATAAAATATGTGCATGATGGATAAAAGCTGAGCCCTTTATACTTAAACAGATTCAGATACAAGATCCATCTTTTTCTTTATTGTCAAAGTTCTTTTCATCATAAAAATCTTAAGAATGATGTCACTGGATCCAAAAAGTGAAAACCCCAAAACACAGAGGAGGGCATGAAAAACAAAGAACAAAAATAAATCCTGCGATGCCAGAAGTCAAACAGCTGATGAGGCAAAAATGTCTTGTCAACATGTTGGATATTCAAATTACAAACAAACAGACTCCATGTTTCTACTCAAAGACAGAAAGAAGTTCATGTAGAACATTTGCTGAATTTACAAGAAGGAACAAATCAGTCAGAATCAGTCAGAGACAGAGTTTCACACAGTTTATAAAGTGTCTCCAACTCAACAACTCACTAAACTGACACATTTGTTAAGGGAGTCTGGGGACAAAGAAGTCGCCTATACTGGTTACTGGTTAGTGTGTTTGTAAAATGTGACATGTTTAGATCAATAAAATGTTTCTTCTCTCATAAATTGAGTGTAAATGGTGAAATCAGTGTAAACAGTGTGTTCAAACAGCTGCTAAATGTTGGCAGGTAAGACTTTAGCACTTTAGACACAGAAGCAGACAGGCTGGTACAGCCATGCTGCCACAAACTGACACTTTCTACAAGGAAACAAACAACTTACTGTTTTCATTTAATGCTGAATTTACAAGAAGGAGACAATGATTCAGAGTCTGTCAGAGACAGAGTTTCACTGCGTTACAAAGTTTGTTTTAACTCAGCAACTCTTAAAATCACCACATTTGTTAAGGGAGTCTGGTGATGTTCAGATATAGAGTTTATCTGAGCAGACAGTGTGACTGGGTTCAGTCCGCTGACTCTGGACCTGTTTGTTCTGTCTGATCTGAAGCTAAACGACCTGCTTCTTCCTGCAGGTGGCGCTCTGGCTGAAGGTTTCAATGAGAGACTGAGAGAGTTCCAGATGTTTGAGAGGACGTTCGAGGTAAAGAAAGACAAACAAAACCACTTCATTCTCTGTCAGATTCACTTTGGAAGAAGAGTCTGAGATGTGCCTGATGACCTTTGACCCTGCAGGAGTTCATCTCTCAGTCTGCAGTGAAGACCAAGTTTGAGCAGCACACAGTGAGGGCGTGGCAGATCACTGAGGCCATCAAAGCTGTGATGGACGCCATCAACATCGCCTCCGCAGACAGGAAGTC
>NC_140196.1:587346-639846 GCF_965226575.1 Pagrus pagrus | reverse complement strand
TGGCGCTCGGTGGGCTGGCGTATCATCGCTCTCTCCCTCTCTCTGTACGGTCTCCTCTACCTGTACGAGAAACTCACCTGGACCAACATCAGCAGAGAGCGCGCTCTGAAGCAGCAGTTTGTGGAGCACGCCACCCACCGCCTGAGAGCCATCATCCCCGTCACCAGCTCCGCCTGCAGCCAGCAGGTGTACAAGTAAGACCCCGCCCCCCACTCTGACACACACAGTCCCTGAGAGAACACCTGTCTGAACTCAGCTGTCATGTTTGTGTTTGAGGGAGCTGACGTCCACGTTCAGCCGTCTGACTCAGAGAGTCGATCTGAGCGAAGCCGAGCTGGAGGGAAACATCCGGCAGCTGAGCTTCAGGATCCAGAGACTGGAGAACATCCAGAGGAGGTCCAAGGCCTTCAGGTCAGAGGTCATGATGTCACTGAGGGGGGCGGAGTCAGACTGTCAGGATGATGTCAAACTGTCAGGAGCACCACCTGGGGAGGCAGGGTCAAAGTTGTTGGATGGTGGATTTTTCTCTAGCTAGGCTAGCAGTTTCCCCCTGCCTCCACAGTATACAGTCTATACAGACATGTATGTTGTCATCAGATGTAAAACTGCATCCTGAGTTTATCAGTCGATCAGAAACACTTTGATCGGTTGAATGAAGCAGTTCTGTGTGTTTTCAGGAACAGAGCCACGGAGCTGGAGACTCAGCTGGAGGCCTTCTCTGTTCAGTACCTGCAGGGAAACTGAAGAAGAAGAAGAAGAAGAAGAACTGCACTGCGGTTTGTTGGAGAGCAGCGCCCCCCACTGGTCTGTTTGGACTGGAACTGTCTCAGTATATTTCCTCACAGAACACCTGGTGAATAAATACAGGAAACTTTATCAGTACTCCACCTGTCAGTTTGATCAGTTTTAATGTCTCGTGTTCACTGTGATGATAATAATTAACTTATGAAACATTGTAGTCAGTGTCTGTGTCTGTAGCCTCTGTGGATCAATCACTGATCAATGAATGACCTTAGAACAGCATTAGTAACAGTCTTTGTTGTTCCTGTAACACCGGCTCTGAAGATGTTTTATTTATTACCTCCGCCAAGGACGTTATTCTTCACCTCAGACCGTTGGTTGGTCGGTTTGTCAGCAGGATTTCACTAAAACTACTGAACAGATTTCCTCCAAACTCACATGGAGGATGAGTCTTGACCCAGAGTAGACCTCATTAACTTGGTGCTGATCCAGATAAAGAGATGGATCCAGGAAGTTCTTCTCTGACATTGTTCGATAATTTCTCAGGGATCAAAAAAAAAAGCGAATTTGGGTCGCTGGTGTGTGAGTGAGTAAATCTGACGTGGATTTAATAAAACTGGCAGATTTAAATGTTTGATTTGAATTAAAGGGGAATGCTGGGCCTTTGCAGAGGTATGCACTCTACTGAGAGCTTCTAGTTATTAAAACACTTTTACAGTTCAAATTTGCACCAACGCAGGTTTAAAATGTCATTAACTTCAGTGTGACAGTTCATTCATCATGCATCGACAGCTGTTTAATGTAACTAACTGTGATTAGATGTCTGTCTCATACATCATAAATTAATATATCTGTTAATGTCATTTCTGCTGATAACTGAAGTCGATCATGTTTGTAATATTATTTTGTCATTAAAGACTAATTAATCAGCAGTGACACAGATGTGTACTTCAGATTAAACACAAAATCACTCTTCTCCAGGAGAAATCAGAAGCAGCAGAACAGACACAGTGTGTCGTCATGAAGCAGGAGCCGCGAACTGATTCGGACTTTGTGTTGTCAGGTCAGTTATCTACAGAAGCCCTGAGGGGACATTTTTTCCCCTGGTAATTAATTTTCCTAGTCTGATCTAAATCATCTACTGTCCTGTGTTTATGACTGAGAACTGGTGGGGGAAAAAAGCTGTGGCCTGCCTTTACAAGTTCCATCTGTCAAAACTTTATTTTCACACAGTTTCACACGTGTGAGACCCTGTGACAACATGTTTCACTCAACTTCACTGTGAGAAAAAAAAAATATCCCCAGGAAATGTGTCATTGTTTCACACGTGGAGAAAAAAAATCTCTCCCAAAATATTTTTTGATTGTTTGACACATATGAAATGAATCCTGAAATTGTTTTTGGGAGCGAAAATCTTGAACCATAACATCACCAGACTCCCTTAACAAATGTGGTGATTTTAAGAGTTGTTTCATCAGGAGAAACTTAACATACTTTTTGAAACCACTACAACAGATTCTGAATCATGGTCTCCTTCTTGTAAATTCAGCATTAAACAGTAAGTTGTTTGTTTCCTTGTAAAAAGTGTCAGTTTGTGGCAGCATGGCTGTACCAGCCTGTCTGCTTCTGTGTCTAAAGTGCTAAAGTCTTACCTGCCAACATTTAGCAGCTGTTTGAACACACTGTTTACACTGATTTCACCATTTACAATCAATTTATGAAAGAAGAAACATTTTATTGATGCTAAACATGTCACATTTTACAAACACACTAAACAGTAACCAGTATAGGCTACTTCTTTGTCCCCAGACTCCCTTAACAAATGTGTCAGTTTAGTGAGTTGTTGAGTTGGAGACACTTTATAAACTGTGTGAAACTCTGTCTCTGACTGATTCTGTAAATTCAGCAAATGTTCTACATGAACTTCTTTCTGTCTTTGTGTAGAAACATGGAGTCTGTTTGTCTCAGTGATGGACGGGTTTGTTTCATATAGAGATGATTATATCAGGTATGAACTGGACTGTGTGATCACTACACATACTCAGTGTGTTATGGTTGTTATTACCACAGCAGTTCACTGGAGGAGTGGTGGGAAGTGCATCTCTTCTCGTATCTTCTGCGTCCTCCGTCCTCCACATCCAGGTTCCAGGTCAGGAGACGACAGACTGACTGTGAACACAACAACAATATGAAGCTTCATCTGTGCTCAGGAGACACTGCTGTGATATAGGGCTGTGATAACTTCTTTATGAACCAAAACTACAGAAATAAAACACAAATTGTCATGAAACTGGAATTTAATGAAAACATTTCTAAACATCCAGAAGTTTAATTTAAGTTCATGTCAATCTGCAGACTAAACCACTGTGATAACAGGCTGTGATAACAGGAGGGATTTCCTATTTACCAATGGCATACCACTCAAGCGGCATATGCCAGTAAGAAGCGGCATCCCATTTTTAAGCTGATGATCATTTTCAGTTGCTGTCAGTGACAGTTGTGTTGTCACGTTGATCCAGTTGTCTGATTATGTACTCCTGACAGGAAGGTCATGTGTTCAAATCCAGCCTTACAAGCATTTTCAGTTTGTTTTCACTACATGTCATTTTATAAACCTGATATTGTGATTTCAGCTGTTTATGTATAAATGGGTCGTAAATGGGTTTGGTGAATATTTGAACATGTTCTGCATTACTTTCCTCAGAAAATAGTTGGAAACCAACTTGCTCTCTGTCCTCAATGCACCTCTTTGCTACTTATATGCCGCTGTATATCAGATATAGCTGATGTTTAGTATCAGTTGTTGCCACTTAAAAACTACTCATATGTTAGTTTAGTGGCCTGTACACAGGACATATAGACCTTAGGTCACTAGTTCAAATCCAGCATGGTATCAAATTATATATTTTTTATAATGCCGCCTGTCTTCCATTAACACTGCTAGTAAATGGTATGCCACTCCATCATATGTTCCATGCTTCTTACCAACATATCATAATATGTAATATGTTGGTAAGCAGCAGCATCCATCGGAAGTAGTTTCCTGTGTTCCTGTTTACCAATGGCATACCACTCAAGTGGCATATGCCAGTTAGAAGCGGCATATGCCGTGAAACAGTGGCATCCCCTTTGTAAGCTGATATTCTTTGTCAGTTTGCTGAATATTTAAATATGTGCTGTATTATCTTTCTCAGAACTCTGTTGATTCAATCTTAAGGTCATGAAAGCAAACAAATGCCTTGAACAGAGGAGAGCTCATAGGGTAGAGGTTAAGATGCTGATTAGAAAGTTCACAATCATTGGTTCAACAACAAGAGCAAGCCAGAAGACACACTCACCTTAATGTGCCATCTTGCTAATTATATGCAGAATGCATCTGATGTTTACTATCAGTTGTTGATATTGTCAGTCTGCTCACATGTTAGTGTAGTGGTCCAAATGCAGCTTTGTGACTGTAAAGTCACCTCTTCAAGTCCAGCCTGGTGCCAAGTTGTTCGGTATGCCGCCTGTGTTCCACCAACACTGCCAGAAAATGGTATGCCACTCCATCATATGTTCCATGCTGTTGCTTACCAATGTTTTACGCTCCATCAGGAGTGGTTTCCTGTTTACCAACGGCATACCACTCCTGATCAAGCAACATATGCAAGCAGTGGCATATGCCAGCAAGCAGTGGCCTCCCGTGTGTAAGCTGTTCATTATCTGCTGTCAGTGACAGCTGTGTTGGTCCATTGGTCTAGGCACAGACTGCTGGCAAGAACGTTGTATATGCCACTGCCAGTAAGTCCATTTGTAAGATGATGATCATTGTCAGCTGCTGTCAGTGACAGTTGTGTTAAAATCCAGCCTTGCAAGCATTATATTATCAGTTTTTAGTTTGTTTTTTTCTAGTCAGCTGTTTATGTGTAAATGTGTGTTTGGTGAATATTTGAACAAACAAACGAGTTAGAAGCGGCATATGCCAGTAAGCAGTGGCATATGCCAGTAAGAAGCGACATCCCAGTGATCTAAGCTGATGTTCATTGTCAGTTGCTGTCAGTGATGTTTGTGTTGTCATGTTGGTCCAGTGATCTAAATGCAGACTGCTGAAAGGAAGGTTGTGTCTTCAAATCCAGCCTTGCAAACATTATTATCGGGGGGGGTTATCAGTTGTTACCAACATATTCTGTTCCATCAGGAGTGGCTTTCCTGTTTACCAAAGGCATACCACTCCTGATCAAGCAACATGTTGGCAAGCAGCGGCATATGCCAGTAAGAAGCACCTTATGTCAATATTTGAACATTTTCTGCATTATTTTCCTCAGATCTCTGTTGGATTCAATAATATTGAAATTAATCCATGCTGCTGCTTACCAACATATTCTGCTCCATCAGGAGTGTTTTCCTCTTTGCCAATGGCATACCACTCAAGTGGCATATGCCAGTGAATGGTGGCATAAGCCAGTAAGCAGTGGCATATGCCAGTTAAAAGTGGCCCTTTTGTAAACTGAGATAATTTGTCAGTTGCTGTCAGTGTTATAAACCTGATATTGTGATTTCAGCTGTGTATGTGTAAATGTGTCAGTTTGGCGAATATTTGAACATGTTCTTAATTATTTTCCTCAGAACTCTATTGGATTTCATTATATTACATATATTATATTCTATTTATGTGTAAATGTGTCAGTTTGGTGAATATTTGAACATGTTCTGCATTATTTTCCTCAGAACTCTATTGGATTCAATAATATTGAATAAGGTTCAATATGGTTATGATAACAAACAACAGCTGCAAAGACCAGTAGAAATTATAGGGTAGTGGTTAAGACACTGTCTAACAACCTTGTAATCATTGGTTCAAGACCACTTGGAAACCAAATTGCTCTCTGTGACAGTGCACTTCTTTGCCAATTATATTTAGAATGTAGCTGATGTTTAGTATTAGTTGTTGCCAAAACCTTCTGTTCACATGTTAGTTTAGTGGTCTGTACACGTGCCATATAGACCTTAAGTCACAAGTTCAAATCCAACATGGCCTAATATTTTTCTTTATAATGCAGCCTGTGTTCCACCAACACTGCTAGTAGCCACACCATCACACGTTGTATGCCGCTGCTTACCAACATATTCTGATCCATCAGGAGCATTTTCCTCTTTACCAATGGCATACCACTCAAGCAGCATATGCCAGTAAAAGGTGGCATATGCTAGTAAGCAGTGATATATGCCAATTAGAAGCAGTATCATTTGTAAGCTGATGATCATTGTTAGTTGCTGTCAGTGACAGTTGTGTGGTCATGTTGGTCCAGTGTTTGTTCAAATCCAGCATTGCAGACATTATTATCAGGTTTATTTGTTTGTTTTTTCCAAGTTGATGCTACATGTCATTTTATAAATGAATATTTGAACTTTGAATTTTGAATATTGGTCCGCATTATTTTCCTCAGAACTCTGTTGGATTCAATTTTAAGGTCATGAAATCAAACAAATGGCTTGAGCATGCTAGAGCTGATAGTGTAGTGGTTAAGATGCTGAGTGGGAATTGTACAATCATGGGTTCAACACCGAGTGCAAGCCAAAAGATACACCAACCTTAATGTGCTATCTTGCTGATTATATGCAGAATTTAGCTGATATTCATTGTCAGTTGTTGTCAGCCAAGTTGTTTATTATGTTTCACTAAAACTGCTCAGTAAATGTTATGTTTATCCATCATATGTGCCATGCTGCTGCTTACAACATAGTTGTTTCCTGTTTGCCAACAGCATACCAGTCCGCATCAAGCCACTTATGCAAACAGCGGCATATGCCAGTAAGAAGCGGCATATGCCAGTAAGTAGTGGCATATGCCAAATAAAAGCAGCAACGCATTTGTGCCATCAGTGTTGTTTGTGTTGTTATGTTGGGCCAGTGGTCTATACACAGACTGCTGACAGGAAGGTCGTGTGTTCAAATCCAGTCTTGCAAGCAGTGTTATCACTTTATTTTTTTCAAAGTTGACAGTACATGTCATTTTATGAACCTCATATTGTGATGTCATCTATTTATGTGTAAATGTGTCAGTTTGGTGAATATTTGAACATGTTCTGCATTATTTTCCTCAGAACTCTATTGGATTCAATAATATTGAATAAGGTTCAATATGGTTATGATAACAAACAACAGCCTCAAAGACCTGTAGAAGTGATAGGGTAGTGGTTAAGACACTGTCTAGCAATCTTATAATCATTGGTTCAAGACCACTTGGAAACCGAACCTCTCTGTGACAGTGCACTTCTTTGCCAAATATATTTAGAATATAGCTCATGTTTAGTATCAGTTGTTGCCGAAACAATCTGTTCACATGTTAGTGTAGTGGTCTGTACACATGCCATATAGACCTTAAGTCACAAGTTCAAATCCAACATGACCTAATTTTTTTCTTTATAATGCAGCCTGTGTTCCATCAACACTGCTAGTAGCCACACCATCACGCGTTGTATGCCGCTGCTTACCAACATATTCTGATCCATCAGGAGCATTTTCCTCTTTACCAATGGCATACCACTCAAGCAGCATATGCCAGTAAAAGGTGGCATATGCTAGTAAGCAGTGATATATGCCAATTAGAAGCAGTATCATTTGTAAGCTGATGATCATTGTTAGTTGCTGTCAGTGACAGTTGTGTGGTCATGTTGGTCCAGTGTTTGTTCAAATCCAGCATTGCAGACAATATTGTCAGGTTTATTTGTTTGTTTCTTTTCCAAGTTAATGCTACATGTCATTTTATAAATGAATATTTGAACTTTGAATTTTGAATATTGGTCCGCATTATTTTCCTCAGAACTCCGTTGGATTCAATCTTAAGGTCATGAAAGCAAACAAATGGCTTGAGCATGCTAGAGCTGATAGTGTAGTGGTTAAGTTGCTGAGTGGGAATTGTACAATCATGGGTTCAACACCGAGTGCAAGCCAAAAGATACATCGACCTTAATGTGCTATCTTGCTGATTATATGCAGAATTTAGCTGATAGTTGTTGTCAGCCAAGTTGTTTATTATGTTTCACTAAAACTGCTCAGTAAATGGTATGCTTATCCATCATATGTGCCATGCTGCTGCTTACAACATAGTTGTTTCCTGTTTGCCAACAGCATACCAGTCCGCATCAAGCCACTTATGCAAACAGCGGCATATGCCAGTAAGAAGCGGCATATGCCAGTAAGTAGTGGCATATGCCAAATAAAAGCAGCAACGCATTTGTGCCATCAGTGTTGTTTGTGTTATGTTGGGCCAGTGGTCTATACACAGACTGCTGACAGGAAGGTCATGTGTTCAAATCCAGTCTTGCAAGCAGTGTTATCATTTTATTTTTTTCAAAGTTGACAGTACATGTCATTTTATGAACCTCATATTGTGATTTCATCTATTTATGTGTAAATGTGTCAGTTTGGTGAATATTTGAACATGTTCTGCATTATTTTCCTCAGAACTCTATTGGATTCAATAATATTGATTAAGGTTCAATATGGTTATGATAACAAACAACAGCCTCAAAGACCTGTAGAAGTGATAGGGTAGTGGTTAAGACACTGTCTAGCAATCTTATAATCGTTGGTTCAAGACCACTTGGAAACCGAACCTCTCTGTGACAGTGCACTTCTTTGCCAAATATATTTAGAATATAGCTCATGTTTAGTATCAGTTGTTGCCGAAACATTCTGTTCACATGTTAGTGTAGTGGTCTATACACATGCGATATAGACCATAAGTCACAAGTTCAAATCCAACATTGTCCCAAAATTTTCTTTATAATGCTGCCTGTGTTCCACCAACACTGCTAGTAGCCACACCATCACAAGTTGTATGCTGCTGCATACCAACATCTTCTGATCCATCAGGAGTCGTTTATTGTTTACCAATGGCATATCACTTCTGATCAAGTGACATATGCAAGCAGCGGCATATGCCAGTAAGAAGCGGCATATGCCAGTAAACAGCCTTGCAAACATTATTATCATGTTTCTTTTGAAGTTGACACTTCATGTCATTTATTTTATGACATTGTGATTTCAGCTGTTTATTTGTAACTTTGTCAGTTTGGTGAATATTTGAACATGTGCTGTATTAATTCTCACAGTCCCTCAATGGAATACATCTTGAGGTTATCAAACCAAACCATTGTGAACAGAGCTGCAACTAATGTAGTGGTTAATCTATTGACTGAAACTCCTGCTGTCATGGATTCAAGACCAGGTGGATACCAAACATAATACTGGTTTAATTATTATACATTATCAACTCATTCCGTGCATTTCACCTCAATGCTCTACTTTGCAATTATCTGCAGAACTAAGCTGATGTTTAATATCAGTATCTGCCATTGTTACTGTGTTCATATATTGGTGTAGTGGTCTCAACACAGAACCTTCCAACCTCAAGGTCACCTGTTGAAATCTGGCATGGCACCACATTGTTTATTATGCTGTTTGTGTTCCACCAACACTACTATGGTGAGCCACTCAAGCGGCATATGCCAGTAAAAAGGTGGCATATGCCAATCAGAAGACGTACTCCATTTGTAAGCTGATGATCATTGTTAGTTGCTGTCAGTGACAGTTGTGTGGTCATGTTGGCCCAGTGTTTGTTTGAATTCAGCCTTGCAAACATTATTATAATTTCTTTTTGTGTTTTTTTCAGGTTGACACTACATGTCATTTTATAAACCTGGTTTTGTGATTTCAGCTGTTTATGTGTAAATGTTTTTGGTCAATATTTGAACATGTTCCACGTTATTTTCCTCATAACTCTGTTGAATTCAATAATATTCAAAGTAATCCATGCTGCTGCTTACCAACGTATTCTGCTCCATCAGGAGCATTTTCCTCTTTACCAATGGCATACCACTCAAGTGGCATATGCCAGTAAAAGGTGGCATATGCCATTGCTTGCTGGCATATGCCAATTAGAAGCAGTATCCCATTTGTAAGCTGATGATCATTGTTAGTTGCTGTCAGTGACAGTTGTGTGGTCATGTTGGTCCAGTGTTTGTTTGAATTCAGCCTTGCAAACATTATTATAATTTCTTTTTGTGTTTTTTTCAGGTTGACACTACATGTCATTTTATAAACCTGGTTTTGTGATTTCAGCTGTTTATGTGTAAATGTGTTTGGTCAATATTTGAACATGTTCCGCATTATTTTCCTCATAACTCTGTTGGGTTCAATAATATTTAAATTAATCCATGCTGCTGCTTACCAACGTATTCTGCTCCATCAGGAGCGTTTTCCTCTTTACCAATGGCATACCACTCAAGTGGCATATGCCAGTAAAAGGTGGCATATGCCATTGCTTGCTGGCATATGCCAATTAGAAGCAGTATCCCATTTGTAAGCTGATGATCATTGCTAGTTGCTGTCAGTGACAGTTGTGTGGTCATGTTGGTCCAGTGTTTGTTCAAATTCAGCCTTGCAAATATTATTATAATTTCTTTTTGTGTTTTTTTCAGGTTGACACTACATGTCATTTTATAAACCTGGTTTTGTGATTTCAGCTGTTTATGTGTAAATGTGTTTGGTCAATATTTGAACATGTTCCGCATTATTTTCCTCATAACTCTGTTGGGTTCAATAATATTTAAATTAATCCATGCTGCTGCTTACCAACGTATTCTCCTCCATCAGGAGCGTTTTCCTCTTTACCAATGGCATACCACTCAAGTGGCATATGCCATTGCTTGCTGGCATATGCCAATTAGAAGCAGTATCACATTTGTAAGCTGATGATCATTGTTAGTTGCTGTCAATGACAGTTGTGTGGTCATGTTGGTCCAGTGTTTGTTCAAATTCAGCCTTGCAAATATTATTATAATTTTTTGTTTTTCAAGTTTACTCTGTTGAATTCAATAATATTTAAAGTAATCCATGCTGCTGCTTACCAACGCATTCTGCTCCATCAGGAGCGTTTTCCTCTTTACCAAAGGCATACCACTCAAGCGGAATATGCCAGTGAAAGGTGGCATATGCCATTGCTTGCTGGCATATGCCAATTAGAAGCAGTATCACATTTGTAAGCTGATGATCATTGTTAGTTGCTGTCAGTGACAGTTGTGTGGTCATGTTGGTCCAGTGTTTGTTCAAATTCAGCCTTGCAAATATTATTATAATTTTTTGTTTTTCAAGTTTACTCTGTTGAATTCAATAATATTTAAATTAATCCATGCTGCTGCTTACCAACGTATTCTGCTCCATCAGGAGCGTTTTCCTCTTTACCAATGGCATACCACTCAAGTGGCATATGCCAGTAAAAGGTGGCATATGCCATTGCTTGCTGGCATATGCCAATTAGAAGCAGTATCACATTTGTAAGCTGATGATCATTGTTAGTTGCTGTCAGTGACAGTTGTGTGGTCATGTTGGTCCAGTGTTTGTTCAAATCCAGCATTGCAGACAATATTGTCAGGTTTATTTGTTTGTTTCTTTTCCAAGTTAATGCTACATGTCATTTTATAAATGAATATTTGAACTTTGAATTTTGAATATTGGTCCGCATTATTTTCCTCAGAACTCCGTTGGATTCAATCTTAAGGTCATGAAAGCAAACAAATGGCTTGAGCATGCTAGAGCTGATAGTGTAGTGGTTAAGTTGCTGAGTGGGAATTGTACAATCATGGGTTCAACACCGAGTGCAAGCCAAAAGATACATCGACCTTAATGTGCTATCTTGCTGATTATATGCAGAATTTAGCTGATAGTTGTTGTCAGCCAAGTTGTTTATTATGTTTCACTAAAACTGCTCAGTAAATGGTATGCTTATCCATCATATGTGCCATGCTGCTGCTTACAACATAGTTGTTTCCTGTTTGCCAACAGCATACCAGTCCGCATCAAGCCACTTATGCAAACAGCGGCATATGCCAGTAAGAAGCGGCATATGCCAGTAAGTAGTGGCATATGCCAAATAAAAGCAGCAACGCATTTGTGCCATCAGTGTTGTTTGTGTTATGTTGGGCCAGTGGTCTATACACAGACTGCTGACAGGAAGGTCATGTGTTCAAATCCAGTCTTGCAAGCAGTGTTATCATTTTATTTTTTTCAAAGTTGACAGTACATGTCATTTTATGAACCTCATATTGTGATTTCATCTATTTATGTGTAAATGTGTCAGTTTGGTGAATATTTGAACATGTTCTGCATTATTTTCCTCAGAACTCTATTGGATTCAATAATATTGATTAAGGTTCAATATGGTTATGATAACAAACAACAGCCTCAAAGACCTGTAGAAGTGATAGGGTAGTGGTTAAGACACTGTCTAGCAATCTTATAATCGTTGGTTCAAGACCACTTGGAAACCGAACCTCTCTGTGACAGTGCACTTCTTTGCCAAATATATTTAGAATATAGCTCATGTTTAGTATCAGTTGTTGCCGAAACATTCTGTTCACATGTTAGTGTAGTGGTCTATACACATGCGATATAGACCATAAGTCACAAGTTCAAATCCAACATTGTCCCAAAATTTTCTTTATAATGCTGCCTGTGTTCCACCAACACTGCTAGTAGCCACACCATCACAAGTTGTATGCTGCTGCATACCAACATCTTCTGATCCATCAGGAGTCGTTTATTGTTTACCAATGGCATATCACTTCTGATCAAGTGACATATGCAAGCAGCGGCATATGCCAGTAAGAAGCGGCATATGCCAGTAAACAGCCTTGCAAACATTATTATCATGTTTCTTTTGAAGTTGACACTTCATGTCATTTATTTTATGACATTGTGATTTCAGCTGTTTATTTGTAACTTTGTCAGTTTGGTGAATATTTGAACATGTGCTGTATTAATTCTCACAGTCCCTCAATGGAATACATCTTGAGGTTATCAAACCAAACCATTGTGAACAGAGCTGCAACTAATGTAGTGGTTAATCTATTGACTGAAACTCCTGCTGTCATGGATTCAAGACCAGGTGGATACCAAACATAATACTGGTTTAATTATTATACATTATCAACTCATTCCGTGCATTTCACCTCAATGCTCTACTTTGCAATTATCTGCAGAACTAAGCTGATGTTTAATATCAGTATCTGCCATTGTTACTGTGTTCATATATTGGTGTAGTGGTCTCAACACAGAACCTTCCAACCTCAAGGTCACCTGTTGAAATCTGGCATGGCACCACATTGTTTATTATGCTGTTTGTGTTCCACCAACACTACTATGGTGAGCCACTCAAGCGGCATATGCCAGTAAAAAGGTGGCATATGCCAATCAGAAGACGTACTCCATTTGTAAGCTGATGATCATTGTTAGTTGCTGTCAGTGACAGTTGTGTGGTCATGTTGGCCCAGTGTTTGTTTGAATTCAGCCTTGCAAACATTATTATAATTTCTTTTTGTGTTTTTTTCAGGTTGACACTACATGTCATTTTATAAACCTGGTTTTGTGATTTCAGCTGTTTATGTGTAAATGTTTTTGGTCAATATTTGAACATGTTCCACGTTATTTTCCTCATAACTCTGTTGAATTCAATAATATTCAAAGTAATCCATGCTGCTGCTTACCAACGTATTCTGCTCCATCAGGAGCATTTTCCTCTTTACCAATGGCATACCACTCAAGTGGCATATGCCAGTAAAAGGTGGCATATGCCATTGCTTGCTGGCATATGCCAATTAGAAGCAGTATCCCATTTGTAAGCTGATGATCATTGTTAGTTGCTGTCAGTGACAGTTGTGTGGTCATGTTGGTCCAGTGTTTGTTTGAATTCAGCCTTGCAAACATTATTATAATTTCTTTTTGTGTTTTTTTCAGGTTGACACTACATGTCATTTTATAAACCTGGTTTTGTGATTTCAGCTGTTTATGTGTAAATGTGTTTGGTCAATATTTGAACATGTTCCGCATTATTTTCCTCATAACTCTGTTGGGTTCAATAATATTTAAATTAATCCATGCTGCTGCTTACCAACGTATTCTGCTCCATCAGGAGCGTTTTCCTCTTTACCAATGGCATACCACTCAAGTGGCATATGCCAGTAAAAGGTGGCATATGCCATTGCTTGCTGGCATATGCCAATTAGAAGCAGTATCCCATTTGTAAGCTGATGATCATTGCTAGTTGCTGTCAGTGACAGTTGTGTGGTCATGTTGGTCCAGTGTTTGTTCAAATTCAGCCTTGCAAATATTATTATAATTTCTTTTTGTGTTTTTTTCAGGTTGACACTACATGTCATTTTATAAACCTGGTTTTGTGATTTCAGCTGTTTATGTGTAAATGTGTTTGGTCAATATTTGAACATGTTCCGCATTATTTTCCTCATAACTCTGTTGGGTTCAATAATATTTAAATTAATCCATGCTGCTGCTTACCAACGTATTCTCCTCCATCAGGAGCGTTTTCCTCTTTACCAATGGCATACCACTCAAGTGGCATATGCCATTGCTTGCTGGCATATGCCAATTAGAAGCAGTATCACATTTGTAAGCTGATGATCATTGTTAGTTGCTGTCAATGACAGTTGTGTGGTCATGTTGGTCCAGTGTTTGTTCAAATTCAGCCTTGCAAATATTATTATAATTTTTTGTTTTTCAAGTTTACTCTGTTGAATTCAATAATATTTAAAGTAATCCATGCTGCTGCTTACCAACGCATTCTGCTCCATCAGGAGCGTTTTCCTCTTTACCAAAGGCATACCACTCAAGCGGAATATGCCAGTGAAAGGTGGCATATGCCATTGCTTGCTGGCATATGCCAATTAGAAGCAGTATCACATTTGTAAGCTGATGATCATTGTTAGTTGCTGTCAGTGACAGTTGTGTGGTCATGTTGGTCCAGTGTTTGTTCAAATTCAGCCTTGCAAATATTATTATAATTTTTTGTTTTTCAAGTTTACTCTGTTGAATTCAATAATATTTAAATTAATCCATGCTGCTGCTTACCAACGTATTCTGCTCCATCAGGAGCGTTTTCCTCTTTACCAATGGCATACCACTCAAGTGGCATATGCCAGTAAAAGGTGGCATATGCCATTGCTTGCTGGCATATGCCAATTAGAAGCAGTATCACATTTGTAAGCTGATGATCATTGTTAGTTGCTGTCAGTGACAGTTGTGTGGTCATGTTGGTCCAGTGTTTGTTCAAATCCAGCATTGCAGACAATATTGTCAGGTTTATTTGTTTGTTTCTTTTCCAAGTTAATGCTACATGTCATTTTATAAATGAATATTTGAACTTTGAATTTTGAATATTGGTCCGCATTATTTTCCTCAGAACTCCGTTGGATTCAATCTTAAGGTCATGAAAGCAAACAAATGGCTTGAGCATGCTAGAGCTGATAGTGTAGTGGTTAAGTTGCTGAGTGGGAATTGTACAATCATGGGTTCAACACCGAGTGCAAGCCAAAAGATACATCGACCTTAATGTGCTATCTTGCTGATTATATGCAGAATTTAGCTGATAGTTGTTGTCAGCCAAGTTGTTTATTATGTTTCACTAAAACTGCTCAGTAAATGGTATGCTTATCCATCATATGTGCCATGCTGCTGCTTACAACATAGTTGTTTCCTGTTTGCCAACAGCATACCAGTCCGCATCAAGCCACTTATGCAAACAGCGGCATATGCCAGTAAGAAGCGGCATATGCCAGTAAGTAGTGGCATATGCCAAATAAAAGCAGCAACGCATTTGTGCCATCAGTGTTGTTTGTGTTATGTTGGGCCAGTGGTCTATACACAGACTGCTGACAGGAAGGTCATGTGTTCAAATCCAGTCTTGCAAGCAGTGTTATCATTTTATTTTTTTCAAAGTTGACAGTACATGTCATTTTATGAACCTCATATTGTGATTTCATCTATTTATGTGTAAATGTGTCAGTTTGGTGAATATTTGAACATGTTCTGCATTATTTTCCTCAGAACTCTATTGGATTCAATAATATTGATTAAGGTTCAATATGGTTATGATAACAAACAACAGCCTCAAAGACCTGTAGAAGTGATAGGGTAGTGGTTAAGACACTGTCTAGCAATCTTATAATCGTTGGTTCAAGACCACTTGGAAACCGAACCTCTCTGTGACAGTGCACTTCTTTGCCAAATATATTTAGAATATAGCTCATGTTTAGTATCAGTTGTTGCCGAAACATTCTGTTCACATGTTAGTGTAGTGGTCTATACACATGCGATATAGACCATAAGTCACAAGTTCAAATCCAACATTGTCCCAAAATTTTCTTTATAATGCTGCCTGTGTTCCACCAACACTGCTAGTAGCCACACCATCACAAGTTGTATGCTGCTGCATACCAACATCTTCTGATCCATCAGGAGTCGTTTATTGTTTACCAATGGCATATCACTTCTGATCAAGTGACATATGCAAGCAGCGGCATATGCCAGTAAGAAGCGGCATATGCCAGTAAACAGCCTTGCAAACATTATTATCATGTTTCTTTTGAAGTTGACACTTCATGTCATTTATTTTATGACATTGTGATTTCAGCTGTTTATTTGTAACTTTGTCAGTTTGGTGAATATTTGAACATGTGCTGTATTAATTCTCACAGTCCCTCAATGGAATACATCTTGAGGTTATCAAACCAAACCATTGTGAACAGAGCTGCAACTAATGTAGTGGTTAATCTATTGACTGAAACTCCTGCTGTCATGGATTCAAGACCAGGTGGATACCAAACATAATACTGGTTTAATTATTATACATTATCAACTCATTCCGTGCATTTCACCTCAATGCTCTACTTTGCAATTATCTGCAGAACTAAGCTGATGTTTAATATCAGTATCTGCCATTGTTACTGTGTTCATATATTGGTGTAGTGGTCTCAACACAGAACCTTCCAACCTCAAGGTCACCTGTTGAAATCTGGCATGGCACCACATTGTTTATTATGCTGTTTGTGTTCCACCAACACTACTATGGTGAGCCACTCAAGCGGCATATGCCAGTAAAAAGGTGGCATATGCCAATCAGAAGACGTACTCCATTTGTAAGCTGATGATCATTGTTAGTTGCTGTCAGTGACAGTTGTGTGGTCATGTTGGCCCAGTGTTTGTTTGAATTCAGCCTTGCAAACATTATTATAATTTCTTTTTGTGTTTTTTTCAGGTTGACACTACATGTCATTTTATAAACCTGGTTTTGTGATTTCAGCTGTTTATGTGTAAATGTTTTTGGTCAATATTTGAACATGTTCCACGTTATTTTCCTCATAACTCTGTTGAATTCAATAATATTCAAAGTAATCCATGCTGCTGCTTACCAACGTATTCTGCTCCATCAGGAGCATTTTCCTCTTTACCAATGGCATACCACTCAAGTGGCATATGCCAGTAAAAGGTGGCATATGCCATTGCTTGCTGGCATATGCCAATTAGAAGCAGTATCCCATTTGTAAGCTGATGATCATTGTTAGTTGCTGTCAGTGACAGTTGTGTGGTCATGTTGGTCCAGTGTTTGTTTGAATTCAGCCTTGCAAACATTATTATAATTTCTTTTTGTGTTTTTTTCAGGTTGACACTACATGTCATTTTATAAACCTGGTTTTGTGATTTCAGCTGTTTATGTGTAAATGTGTTTGGTCAATATTTGAACATGTTCCGCATTATTTTCCTCATAACTCTGTTGGGTTCAATAATATTTAAATTAATCCATGCTGCTGCTTACCAACGTATTCTGCTCCATCAGGAGCGTTTTCCTCTTTACCAATGGCATACCACTCAAGTGGCATATGCCAGTAAAAGGTGGCATATGCCATTGCTTGCTGGCATATGCCAATTAGAAGCAGTATCCCATTTGTAAGCTGATGATCATTGCTAGTTGCTGTCAGTGACAGTTGTGTGGTCATGTTGGTCCAGTGTTTGTTCAAATTCAGCCTTGCAAATATTATTATAATTTCTTTTTGTGTTTTTTTCAGGTTGACACTACATGTCATTTTATAAACCTGGTTTTGTGATTTCAGCTGTTTATGTGTAAATGTGTTTGGTCAATATTTGAACATGTTCCGCATTATTTTCCTCATAACTCTGTTGGGTTCAATAATATTTAAATTAATCCATGCTGCTGCTTACCAACGTATTCTCCTCCATCAGGAGCGTTTTCCTCTTTACCAATGGCATACCACTCAAGTGGCATATGCCATTGCTTGCTGGCATATGCCAATTAGAAGCAGTATCACATTTGTAAGCTGATGATCATTGTTAGTTGCTGTCAATGACAGTTGTGTGGTCATGTTGGTCCAGTGTTTGTTCAAATTCAGCCTTGCAAATATTATTATAATTTTTTGTTTTTCAAGTTTACTCTGTTGAATTCAATAATATTTAAAGTAATCCATGCTGCTGCTAACCAACGCATTCTGCTCCATCAGGAGCGTTTTCCTCTTTACCAAAGGCATACCACTCAAGCGGAATATGCCAGTGAAAGGTGGCATATGCCATTGCTTGCTGGCATATGCCAATTAGAAGCAGTATCACATTTGTAAGCTGATGATCATTGTTAGTTGCTGTCAGTGACAGTTGTGTGGTCATGTTGGTCCAGTGTTTGTTCAAATTCAGCCTTGCAAATATTATTATAATTTTTTGTTTTTCAAGTTTACTCTGTTGAATTCAATAATATTTAAATTAATCCATGCTGCTGCTTACCAACGTATTCTGCTCCATCAGGAGCGTTTTCCTCTTTACCAATGGCATACCACTCAAGTGGCATATGCCAGTAAAAGGTGGCATATGCCATTGCTTGCTGGCATATGCCAATTAGAAGCAGTATCACATTTGTAAGCTGATGATCATTGTTAGTTGCTGTCAGTGACAGTTGTGTGGTCATGTTGGTCCAGTGTTTGTTTGAATTCAGCCTTGCAAACATTATTATAATTTCTTTTTGTGTTTTTTTCAGGTTGACACTACATGTCATTTTATAAACCTGGTTTTGTGATTTCAGCTGTTTATGTGTAAATGTGTTTGGTCAATATTTGAACATGTTCCGCATTATTTTCCTCATAACTCTGTTGGGTTCAATAATATTTAAATTAATCCATGCTGCTGCTTACCAACGTATTCTGCTCCATCAGGAGCGTTTTCCTCTTTACCAATGGCATACCACTCAAGTGGCATATGCCAGTAAAAGGTGGCATATGCCATTGCTTGCTGGCATATGCCAATTAGAAGCAGTATCCCATTTGTAAGCTGATGATCATTGCTAGTTGCTGTCAGTGACAGTTGTGTGGTCATGTTGGTCCAGTGTTTGTTCAAATTCAGCCTTGCAAATATTATTATAATTTCTTTTTGTGTTTTTTTCAGGTTGACACTACATGTCATTTTATAAACCTGGTTTTGTGATTTCAGCTGTTTATGTGTAAATGTGTTTGGTCAATATTTGAACATGTTCCGCATTATTTTCCTCATAACTCTGTTGGGTTCAATAATATTTAAATTAATCCATGCTGCTGCTTACCAACGTATTCTCCTCCATCAGGAGCGTTTTCCTCTTTACCAATGGCATACCACTCAAGTGGCATATGCCATTGCTTGCTGGCATATGCCAATTAGAAGCAGTATCACATTTGTAAGCTGATGATCATTGTTAGTTGCTGTCAATGACAGTTGTGTGGTCATGTTGGTCCAGTGTTTGTTCAAATTCAGCCTTGCAAATATTATTATAATTTTTTGTTTTTCAAGTTTACTCTGTTGAATTCAATAATATTTAAAGTAATCCATGCTGCTGCTTACCAACGCATTCTGCTCCATCAGGAGCGTTTTCCTCTTTACCAAAGGCATACCACTCAAGCGGAATATGCCAGTGAAAGGTGGCATATGCCATTGCTTGCTGGCATATGCCAATTAGAAGCAGTATCACATTTGTAAGCTGATGATCATTGTTAGTTGCTGTCAGTGACAGTTGTGTGGTCATGTTGGTCCAGAGTTTGTTCAAATTCAGCCTTGCAAATATTATTATAATTTTTTGTTTTTCAAGTTTACTCTGTTGAATTCAATAATATTTAAATTAATCCATGCTGCTGCTTACCAACGTATTCTGCTCCATCAGGAGCGTTTTCCTCTTTACCAATGGCATACCACTCAAGTGGCATATGCCAGTAAAAGGTGGCATATGCCATTGCTTGCTGGCATATGCCAATTAGAAGCAGTATCACATTTGTAAGCTGATGATCATTGTTAGTTGCTGTCAGTGACAGTTGTGTGGTCATGTTGGTCCAGTGTTTGTTCAAATTCAGCCTTGCAAATATTATTATAATTTTTTGTTTTTCAAGTTTACTCTGTTGAATTCAATAATATTTAAAGTAATCCATGCTGCTGCTTACCAACGCATTCTGCTCCATCAGGAGCGTTTTCCTCTTTACCAAAGGCATACCACTCAAGCGGAATATGCCAGTGAAAGGTGGCATATGCCATTGCTTGCTGGCATATGCCAATTAGAAGCAGTATCCCATTTGTAAGCTGATGATCATTGCTAGTTGCTGTCAGTGACAGTTGTGTGGTCATGTTGGTCCAGTGTTTGTTCAAATTCAGCCTTGCAAATATTATTATAATTTCTTTTTGTGTTTTTTTCAGGTTGACACTACATGTCATTTTATAAACCTGGTTTTGTGATTTCAGCTGTTTATGTGTAAATGTGTTTGGTCAATATTTGAACATGTTCCACATTATTTTCCTCATAACTCTGTTGGGTTCAATAATATTTAAATTAATCCATGCTGCTGCTTACCAACGTATTCTGCTCCATCAGGAGCGTTTTCCTCTTTACCAATGGCATACCACTCAAGTGGCATATGCCAGTAAAAGGTGGCATATGCCATTGCTTGCTGGCATATGCCAATTAGAAGCAGTATCACATTTGTAAGCTGATGATCATTGTTAGTTGCTGTCAGTGACAGTTGTGTGGTCATGTTGGTCCAGTGTTTGTTCAAATTCAGCCTTGCAAACATTATTATAATTTCTTTTTGTGTTTTTTTCAGGTTGACACTACATGTCATTTTATAAACCTGGTTTTGTGATTTCAGCTGTTTATGTGTAAATGTGTTTGGTCAATATTTGAACATGTTCCGCATTATTTTCCTCATAACTCTGTTGGGTTCAATAATATTTAAATTAATCCATGCTGCTGCTTACCAACGTATTCTGCTCCATCAGGAGTGTTTTCCTCTTTACCAATGGCATACCACTCAAGTGGCATATGCCAGTAAAAGGTGGCATATGCCATTGCTTGCTGGCATATGCCAATTAGAAGCAGTATCCCATTTGTAAGCTGATGATCATTGCTAGTTGCTGTCAGTGACAGTTGTGTGGTCATGTTGGTCCAGTGTTTGTTCAAATTCAGCCTTGCAAATATTATTATAATTTCTTTTTGTGTTTTTTTCAGGTTGACACTACATGTCATTTTATAAACCTGGTTTTGTGATTTCAGCTGTTTATGTGTAAATGTGTTTGGTCAATATTTGAACATGTTCCGCATTATTTTCCTCATAACTCTGTTGGGTTCAATAATATTTAAATTAATCCATGCTGCTGCTTACCAACGTATTCTGCTCCATCAGGAGCGTTTTCCTCTTTACCAATGGCATACCACTCAAGTGGCATATGCCAGTAAAAGGTGGCATATGCCATTGCTTGCTGGCATATGCCAATTAGAAGCAGTATCACATTTGTAAGCTGATGATCATTGTTAGTTGCTGTCAGTGACAGTTGTGTGGTCATGTTGGTCCAGTGTTTGTTCAAATTCAGCCTTGCAAATATTATTATAATTTTTTGTTTTTCAAGTTTACTCTGTTGAATTCAATAATATTTAAAGTAATCCATGCTGCTGCTTACCAACGCATTCTGCTCCATCAGGAGCGTTTTCCTCTTTACCAAAGGCATACCACTCAAGCGGAATATGCCAGTGAAAGGTGGCATATGCCATTGCTTACTGGCATATGCCAATTAGAAGCAGTATCCCATTTGTAAGCTGATGATCATTGTTAGCTGCTGTCAGTGACAGTTATGTAGTCATGTTGGTCCAGTGTTTATTCAAATTCAGCCTTGCAAACATTATTATCAGTTTTTGTGTCTGTGTGTGTTTTTAAGCTGACACTACATGTCGTTTTATAAACCCAGTTTTGTGATTTCAGCTGTTTATGTGTAAATGTGTTTGGTAAATATTTGAACATGTTCCTTATTATTTTCCTCAGAATTCTGTTGGATTCAATAATGTTGAAATTAATCCATGCTGCTGCTTACCAACGTATTCTGCTCCATCAGGAGCGCTTTCCTCTTTACCAATGGCATACCACTCAAGTGGCATATGCCAGTAAAAGGTGGCATATGCCAGTAAGCAGTGGCATATGCAAATTAGAAGCAGTATCCCATTTGTAAGCTGATTATCATTGTTAGCTGCTGTCAGTGACAGTTAGGTAGTCATGTTGGTCCAGTGTTTGTTCAAATTCAGCCTTGCAAACATTATTATCAGTTTTTGTGTGTGTGTGTTTTTAAGCTGACACTACATGTCGTTTTATAAACCAAGTTTTGTGATTTCACCTGTTGAACATGTTCCGCATTATTTTCCTCAGAATTCTGTTGGATTCAATTATATTGAAATTAATCCATAATCTGGTCACCAACGTCTTCCTCTTTACCAATAGCATACCACTCAAGCAGCATATGCCAGTAAAAGGTGGCATATGCCAATAAGCAATGGCATATGCCAATTAGAAGCAGTATCACATTTGTAAGCTGATGATCATTGTTAGTTGCTGTCAGTGACAGTTGTGTGGTCATGTTGGTCCAGTGTTTGTTCAAATTCAGCCTTGCAAATATTATTATAATTTTTTTTTTTTTCAAGTTTACTCTGTTGAATTCAATAATATTTAAATTAATCCATGCTGCTGCTTACCAACGTATTCTGGTCCATCAGGAGCGTTTTCCTCTTTACCAATGGCATACCACTCAAGTGGCATATGCCAGTAAAAGGTGGCATATGCCATTGCTTGCTGGCATATGCCAATTAGAAGCAGTATCCCATTTGTAAGCTGATGATCATTGTTAGTTGCTGTCAGTGACAGTTGTGTGGTCATGTTGGTCCAGTGTTTGTTTGAATTCAGCCTTGCAAACATTATTATAATTTCTTTTTGTGTTTTTTTCAGGTTGACACTACATGTCATTTTATAAACCTGGTTTTGTGATTTCAGCTGTTTATGTGTAAATGTGTTTGGTCAATATTTGAACATGTTCCGCATTATTTTCCTCATAACTCTGTTGGGTTCAATAATATTTAAATTAATCCATGCTGCTGCTTACCAACGTATTCTGCTCCATCAGGAGCGTTTTCCTCTTTACCAATGGCATACCACTCAAGTGGCATATGCCAGTAAAAGGTGGCATATGCCAGTAAGCAGTGGCATATGCAAATTAGAAGCAGTATCCCATTTGTAAGCTGATGATCATTGTTAGTTGCTGTCAGTGACAGTTGTGTGGTTATGTTGGTCCAGTGTTTGTTCAAATTCAGCCTTGCAAATATTATTATAATTTTTTGTTTTTCAAGTTTACTCTGTTGAATTCAATAATATTTAAATTAATCCATGCTGCTGCTTACCAACGTATCAGGAGCGTTTTCCTCTTTACCAATGGCATACCACTCAAGTGGCATATGCCAGTAAAAGGTGGCATATGCCATTGCTTGCTGGCATATGCCAATTAGAAGCAGTATCCCATTTGTAAGCTGATGATCATTGTTAGTTGCTGTCAGTGACAGTTGTGTGGTCATGTTGGTCCAGTGTTTGTTTGAGTTCAGCCTTGCAAACATTATTATAATTTCTTTTTGTGTTTTTTTCAGGTTGACACTATATGTCATTTTATAAACCTGGTTTTGTGATTTCAGCTGTTTATGTGTAAATGTTTTTGGTCAATATTTGAACATGTTCCACGTTATTTTCCTCATAACTCTGTTGAATTCAATAATATTCAAAGTAATCCATGCTGCTGCTTACCAACGCATTCTGCTCCATCAGGAGCGTTTTCCTCTTTAACAAAGGCATACCACTCAAGCGGCATATGCCAGCAAGCAATGGCATATGCCAATTAGAAGCAGTATCCCATTTGTAAGCTGATGATCATTGTTAGTTGCTGTCAGTGACAGTTGTGTGGTCATATTGGTCCAGTTTTTGTTTGAATTCAGCCTTGCAAACATTATTATAATTTCTTTTTGTGTTTTTTTCAGGTTGAAACTACATGTCATTTTATAAACCTGGTTTTGTGATTTCAGCTGTTTATGTGTAAATGTGTTTGGTCAATATTTGAACATGTTCCGCATTATTTTCCTCATGACTCTGTTGGATTCAATAATATTTAAATTAATCCATGCTGCTGCTTACCAACATATTCTGCTCCATCAGGAGCGTTTTCCTCTTTACCAATGGCATACCACTCAAGTGGCATATGCCAGTAAAAGGTGGCATATGCCATTGCTTGCTGGCATATGCCAATTAGAAGCAGTTTCCCATTTGTAAGCTGATGATCATTGCTAGTTGCTGTCAGTGACAGTTGTGTGGTCATGTTGGTCCAGTGTTTGTTCAAATTCAGCCTTGCAAATATTATTATAATTTCTTTTTGTGCTTTTTTCAGGTTGACACTACATGTCATTTTATAAACCTGGTTTTGTGATTTCAGCTGTTTATGTGTAAATGTGTTTGGTAAATATTTGAACATGTTCCGCATTATTTTCCTCAGAATTCTGTTGGATTCAATAATGTTGAAATTAATCCATGCTGCTGCTTACCAACGTATTCTGCTCCATCAGGAGCGCTTTCCTCTTTACCAATGGCATACCACTCAAGTGGCATATGCCAGTAAAAGGTGGCATATGCCAGTAAGCAGTGGCATATGCAAATTAGAAGCAGTATCCCATTTGTAAGCTGATTATCATTGTTAGCTGCTGTCAGTGACAGTTAGGTAGTCATGTTGGTCCAGTGTTTGTTCAAATTCAGCCTTGCAAACATTATTATCAGTTTTTGTGTGTGTGTGTTTTTAAGCTGACACTACATGTCGTTTTATAAACCAAGTTTTGTGATTTCACCTGTTGAACATGTTCCGCATTATTTTCCTCAGAATTCTGTTGGATTCAATTATATTGAAATTAATCCATAATCTGGTCACCAACGTCTTCCTCTTTACCAATAGCATACCACTCAAGCAGCATATGCCAGTAAAAGGTGGCATATGCCAATAAGCAATGGCATATGCCAATTAGAAGCAGTATCACATTTGTAAGCTGATGATCATTGTTAGTTGCTGTCAGTGACAGTTGTGTGGTCATGTTGGTCCAGTGTTTGTTCAAATTCAGCCTTGCAAATATTATTATAATTTTTTTTTTTTTCAAGTTTACTCTGTTGAATTCAATAATATTTAAATTAATCCATGCTGCTGCTTACCAACGTATTCTGGTCCATCAGGAGCGTTTTCCTCTTTACCAATGGCATACCACTCAAGTGGCATATGCCAGTAAAAGGTGGCATATGCCATTGCTTGCTGGCATATGCCAATTAGAAGCAGTATCCCATTTGTAAGCTGATGATCATTGTTAGTTGCTGTCAGTGACAGTTGTGTGGTCATGTTGGTCCAGTGTTTGTTTGAATTCAGCCTTGCAAACATTATTATAATTTCTTTTTGTGTTTTTTTCAGGTTGACACTACATGTCATTTTATAAACCTGGTTTTGTGATTTCAGCTGTTTATGTGTAAATGTGTTTGGTCAATATTTGAACATGTTCCGCATTATTTTCCTCATAACTCTGTTGGGTTCAATAATATTTAAATTAATCCATGCTGCTGCTTACCAACGTATTCTGCTCCATCAGGAGCGTTTTCCTCTTTACCAATGGCATACCACTCAAGTGGCATATGCCAGTAAAAGGTGGCATATGCCAGTAAGCAGTGGCATATGCAAATTAGAAGCAGTATCCCATTTGTAAGCTGATGATCATTGTTAGTTGCTGTCAGTGACAGTTGTGTGGTTATGTTGGTCCAGTGTTTGTTCAAATTCAGCCTTGCAAATATTATTATAATTTTTTGTTTTTCAAGTTTACTCTGTTGAATTCAATAATATTTAAATTAATCCATGCTGCTGCTTACCAACGTATCAGGAGCGTTTTCCTCTTTACCAATGGCATACCACTCAAGTGGCATATGCCAGTAAAAGGTGGCATATGCCATTGCTTGCTGGCATATGCCAATTAGAAGCAGTATCCCATTTGTAAGCTGATGATCATTGTTAGTTGCTGTCAGTGACAGTTGTGTGGTCATGTTGGTCCAGTGTTTGTTTGAGTTCAGCCTTGCAAACATTATTATAATTTCTTTTTGTGTTTTTTTCAGGTTGACACTATATGTCATTTTATAATCCTGGTTTTGTGATTTCAGCTGTTTATGTGTAAATGTTTTTGGTCAATATTTGAACATGTTCCACGTTATTTTCCTCATAACTCTGTTGAATTCAATAATATTCAAAGTAATCCATGCTGCTGCTTACCAACGCATTCTGCTCCATCAGGAGCGTTTTCCTCTTTAACAAAGGCATACCACTCAAGCGGCATATGCCAGCAAGCAATGGCATATGCCAATTAGAAGCAGTATCCCATTTGTAAGCTGATGATCATTGTTAGTTGCTGTCAGTGACAGTTGTGTGGTCATATTGGTCCAGTTTTTGTTTGAATTCAGCCTTGCAAACATTATTATAATTTCTTTTTGTGTTTTTTTCAGGTTGACACTACATGTCATTTTATAAACCTGGTTTTGTGATTTCAGCTGTTTATGTGTAAATGTGTTTGGTCAATATTTGAACATGTTCCGCATTATTTTCCTCATAACTCTGTTGGGTTCAATAATATTTAAATTAATCCATGCTGCTGCTTACCAACGTATTCTGCTCCATCAGGAGCGTTTTCCTCTTTACCAATGGCATACCACTCAAGTGGCATATGCCAGTAAAAGGTGGCATATGCCAGTAAGCAGTGGCATATGCAAATTAGAAGCAGTATCCCATTTGTAAGCTGATGATCATTGTTAGTTGCTGTCAGTGACAGTTGTGTGGTTATGTTGGTCCAGTGTTTGTTCAAATTCAGCCTTGCAAATATTATTATAATTTTTTGTTTTTCAAGTTTACTCTGTTGAATTCAATAATATTTAAATTAATCCATGCTGCTGCTTACCAACGTATCAGGAGCGTTTTCCTCTTTACCAATGGCATACCACTCAAGTGGCATATGCCAGTAAAAGGTGGCATATGCCATTGCTTGCTGGCATATGCCAATTAGAAGCAGTATCCCATTTGTAAGCTGATGATCATTGTTAGTTGCTGTCAGTGACAGTTGTGTGGTCATGTTGGTCCAGTGTTTGTTTGAGTTCAGCCTTGCAAACATTATTATAATTTCTTTTTGTGTTTTTTTCAGGTTGACACTATATGTCATTTTATAATCCTGGTTTTGTGATTTCAGCTGTTTATGTGTAAATGTTTTTGGTCAATATTTGAACATGTTCCACGTTATTTTCCTCATAACTCTGTTGAATTCAATAATATTCAAAGTAATCCATGCTGCTGCTTACCAACGCATTCTGCTCCATCAGGAGCGTTTTCCTCTTTAACAAAGGCATACCACTCAAGCGGCATATGCCAGCAAGCAATGGCATATGCCAATTAGAAGCAGTATCCCATTTGTAAGCTGATGATCATTGTTAGTTGCTGTCAGTGACAGTTGTGTGGTCATATTGGTCCAGTTTTTGTTTGAATTCAGCCTTGCAAACATTATTATAATTTCTTTTTGTGTTTTTTTCAGGTTGAAACTACATGTCATTTTATAAACCTGGTTTTGTGATTTCAGCTGTTTATGTGTAAATGTGTTTGGTCAATATTTGAACATGTTCCGCATTATTTTCCTCATGACTCTGTTGGATTCAATAATATTTAAATTAATCCATGCTGCTGCTTACCAACATATTCTGCTCCATCAGGAGCGTTTTCCTCTTTACCAATGGCATACCACTCAAGTGGCATATGCCAGTAAAAGGTGGCATATGCCATTGCTTGCTGGCATATGCCAATTAGAAGCAGTTTCCCATTTGTAAGCTGATGATCATTGCTAGTTGCTGTCAGTGACAGTTGTGTGGTCATGTTGGTCCAGTGTTTGTTCAAATTCAGCCTTGCAAATATTATTATAATTTCTTTTTGTGCTTTTTTCAGGTTGACACTACATGTCATTTTATAAACCTGGTTTTGTGATTTCAGCTGTTTATGTGTAAATGTGTTTGGTCAATATTTGAACATGTTCCGCATTATTTTCCTCATAACTCTGTTGGGTTCAATAATATTTAAATTAATCCATGCTGCTGCTTACCAACGTATTCTGCTCCATCAGGAGCGTTTTCCTCTTTACCAATGGCATACCACTCAAGTGGCATATGCCAGTAAAAGGTGGCATATGCCATTGCTTGCTGGCATATGCCAATTAGAAGCAGTATCACATTTGTAAGCTGATGATCATTGCTAGTTGCTGTCAGTGACAGTTGTGTGGTCATGTTGGTCCAGTGTTTGTTCAAATTCAGCCTTGCAAATATTATTATAATTTCTTTTTGTGTTTTTTTCAGGTTGACACTACATGTCATTTTATAAACCTGGTTTTGTGATTTCAGCTGTTTATGTGTAAATGTGTTTGGTCAATATTTGAACATGTTCCGCATTATTTTCCTCATAACTCTGTTGGGTTCAATAATATTTAAATTAATCCATGCTGCTGCTTACCAACGTATTCTGCTCCATCAGGAGCGTTTTCCTCTTTACCAATGGCATACCACTCAAGTGGCATATGCCAGTAAAAGGTGGCATATGCCATTGCTTGCTGGCATATGCCAATTAGAAGCAGTATTACATTTGTAAGCTGATGATCATTGTTAGTTGCTGTCAGTGACAGTTGTGTGGTCATGTTGGTCCAGTGTTTGTTCAAATTCAGCCTTGCAAATATTATTATAATTTTTTGTTTTTCAAGTTTACTCTGTTGAATTCAATGATATTTAAAGTAATCCATGCTGCTGCTTACCAACGCATTCTGCTCCATCAGGAGCGTTTTCCTCTTTACCAAAGGCATACCACTCAAGCGGAATATGCCAGTGAAAGGTGGCATATGCCATTGCTTACTGGCATATGCCAATTAGAAGCAGTATCCCATTTGTAAGCTGATGATCATTGTTAGCTGCTGTCAGTGACAGTTATGTAGTCATGTTGGTCCAGTGTTTATTCAAATTCAGCCTTGCAAACATTATTATCAGTTTTTGTGTGTGTGTGTTTTTAAGCTGACACTACATGTCGTTTTATAAACCCAGTTTTGTGATTTCAGCTGTTTATGTGTAAATGTGTTTGGTAAATATTTGAACATGTTCCTTATTATTTTCCTCAGAATTCTGTTGGATTCAATAATGTTGAAATTAATCCATGCTGCTGCTTACCAACGTATTCTGCTCCATCAGGAGCGTTTTCCTCTTTACCAATGGCATACCACTCAAGTGGCATATGCCAGTAAAAGTTGGCATATGCCAGTAAGCAGTGGCATATGCAAATTAGAAGCAGTATCCCATTTGTAAGCTGATTATCATTGTTAGCTGCTGTCAGTGACAGTTAGGTAGTCATGTTGGTCCAGTGTTTGTTCAAATTCAGCCTTGCAAACATTATTATCAGTTTTTGTGTGTGTGTGTTTTTAAGCTGACACTACATGTCGTTTTATAAACCAAGTTTTGTGATTTCACCTGTTGAACATGTTCCGCATTATTTTCCTCAGAATTCTGTTGGATTCAATTATATTGAAATTAATCCATAATCTGTTCTCCAACGTCTTCCTCTTTACCAATAGCATACCACTCAAGCAGCATATGCCAGTAAAAGGTGGCATATGCCAATAAGCAATGGCATATGCCAATTAGAAGCAGTATCACATTTGTAAGCTGATGATCATTGTTAGTTGCTGTCAGTGACAGTTGTGTGGTCATGTTGGTCCAGTGTTTGTTCAAATTCAGCCTTGCAAATATTATTATAATTTTTTTTTTTTTTCAAGTTTACTCTGTTGAATTCAATAATATTTAAATTAATCCATGCTGCTGCTTACCAACGTATTCTGCTCCATCAGGAGCGTTTTCCTCTTTACCAATGGCATACCACTCAAGTGGCATATGCCAGTAAAAGGTGGCATATGCCATTGCTTGCTGGCATATGCCAATTAGAAGCAGTATCCCATTTGTAAGCTGATGATCATTGTTAGTTGCTGTCAGTGACAGTTGTGTGGTCATGTTGGTCCAGTGTTTGTTTGAATTCAGCCTTGCAAACATTATTATAATTTCTTTTTGTGTTTTTTTCAGGTTGACACTATATGTCATTTTATAAACCTGGTTTTGTGATTTCAGCTGTTTATGTGTAAATGTTTTTGGTCAATATTTGAACATGTTCCACGTTATTTTCCTCATAACTCTGTTGAATTCAATAATATTCAAAGTAATCCATGCTGCTGCTTACCAACGCATTCTGCTCCATCAGGAGCGTTTTCCTCTTTACCAATGGCATACCACTCAAGTGGCATATGCCAGTAAAAGGTGGCATATGCCATTGCTTGCTGGCATATGCCAATTAGAAGCAGTATCCCATTTGTAAGCTGATGATCATTGCTAGTTGCTGTCAGTGACAGTTGTGTGGTCATGTTGGTCCAGTGTTTGTTCAAATTCAGCCTTGCAAATATTATTATAATTTCTTTTTGTGTTTTTTTCAGGTTGACACTACATGTCATTTTATAAACCTGGTTTTGTGATTTCAGCTGTTTATGTGTAAATGTGTTTGGTCAATATTTGAACATGTTCCGCATTATTTTCCTCATAACTCTGTTGGGTTCAATAATATTTAAATTAATCCATGCTGCTGCTTACCAACGTATTCTGCTCCATCAGGAGCGTTTTCCTCTTTACCAATGGCATACCACTCAAGTGGCATATGCCAGTAAAAGGTGGCATATGCCATTGCTTGCTGGCATATGCCAATTAGAAGCAGTATCCCATTTGTAAGCTGATGATCATTGTTAGTTGCTGTCAGTGACAGTTGTGTGGTCATGTTGGTCCAGTGTTTGTTTGAATTCAGCCTTGCAAACATTATTATAATTTCTTTTTGTGTTTTTTTCAGGTTGAAACTACATGTCATTTTATAAACCTGGTTTTGTGATTTCAGCTGTTTATGTGTAAATGTGTTGGGTCAATATTTGAACATGTTCCGCATTATTTTCCTCATAACTCTGTTGGATTCAATAATGTTGAAATTAATCCATGCTGCTGCTTACCAACATATTCGGCATATGCCACTGCTTACTGGAGCATTGATATTGGAGCAGAATATGTCGGTAACAACTTTCTAATTGGCATATGCCACTGCTTGCTGGCATATGCTGCTTCTTACTGGCTTGATTTGGAGTGGATTGATTTAGAGAAACCTGATTATAATGCTTGCAAGGGTGCATATGAACCTTCTTGTCAGCATTCTGTGTTCTGACCACCAACATGACAACACAAAAATCACTGACAGCAACTGACAAATGGGATACTGCTTCTAATTGGCATATGCCACTGCTTACTGGCATATGCCACCGTTTACTGGCATATGCCGCTGCTTGCCGACATGTTGCTTGATCAGGAGTGGTATGCCTTTGGTAAACAGGAAACCACTCCTGATGGAGCAGAATATGTGGGTAAGCAGCAAGATAAAAGTTATTATAAAGTGGTATGCCATTAACTAGCAGCGTCGGTGTAACACAGGCGGCATGATGAAGAATAAATAAAGGTGTGCAATGAAGGGTTTGAACTAGTGACCAAACATCTCTATGTCCTGTGTATAGACCACTAGACTAACGTGAACAGTAGACAAATTGGCAACAACTGATGCTGATCATCAGCTACTTTCTGCATTTAATAGGCAAAGAAATTGAGATGAGAGAGCAATTTGGTTTCCAACTAGTCTTGAACCCATGATTGTAAGGTTCCTAGTTGGTACCTTAACCACTACCCTATCAACTCTACTGGTCTTTGTGGCTGTTGTTTGTTCTCATAACCATAATGAACCTTATTCAATATTATTGAATTCAACAGAGTTCTGAGGATAATAATGCAGAATATGTTGAAATATTCAGAAAACCGACACATTTACACAAACAGCTGAAATCACAGCATCAGGTTTATAAAATGACATGTAGTGTCAACCTGAAAAAAACAACAAACACCTGATAATATTGTTTGTGAGGCTGGATTTGAACAAACACTGGACCAACATGACCACACAACTGTCATTGACAGCAACTAACAATGATCATCAGCTTAAAAATGGGATACTGCTTCTAATTGGCATATGCCACTGCTTACTGGCATATGCCACCTTTTACTGGCATATGCCGCTTCAGTGGTATGCCATTGGTAAAGAGGAAAACGCTCCTGATGGAGCAGAATATGTTGGTAAGCAACAGCATGGATTAATTTCAATATTATTGAATCCAACAGAGTTCTGAGGAAAATAATGCAGAACATGTTCAAATATTCACCAAACACATTTACACATAAACAGCTGAGATAAAAATAAAACAGGTTTATAAAATGACATGTAGTGTTAACTTTGAAAATAAATAAATAAATAAATAATTGATAATAATGTTTGCAAGGCTGGAATTGAACACATGCCCTTCCTGTCAGCAGTCTGTGTATAGACCACTGGCCCAACATGACAACACAAACATAACTGACAGCAGCCGACAATGAACATCATTACAAATGGCATGCTGCTTCTAATTCGCATATGGCACTTCTTACTGGCATTAGATGCTTCTTACTGGCATATGCCACTGTTTACTGGCATATGCCGCTGCCTGCTTGCCGACATGTTGCTTTATCAGGAGTGGTATGCCTTTGGTAAACAGGAAACCACTCCTGATGTAGCCGAATATGTGGGTAAGCAGCAAGATACAAGTTATTATGGAGTGGTATGCCAGTAACTAGCAGTGTTGGTGGAACACAGGCGGCATGGTAAAGAATAAATAAATGTGCACAAGGCAGGGTTTGAACTAGTCTCCTAAGGTCTATATGTCCTGTGTATAGACCACTAGACTAACATGTAACAGTAGACAAACTGGCAACAACTGATGCTAAACATCAGCTACATTCTGTATTTAATAGTAAAAGAAATGCATTGAGATGAGAGAGTTATTTGGTTTCCAACTAGTCTTGAACCCATGATTGTAAGGTTCTTGGTTAGTAACTTAACCACTACCCTATCAATTCTTCTGGTCTTTGTGGCTGTTGTTTGCTCTCATAACCATAATGAACCTTATTCAATATTATTGAATCCAACAGAGTTCTGAGGATAATAATGCAGAATATGTTGAAATATTCAGAAAACTGACACATTTACATATAAACAGCTGAAATCACAGCATCAGGTTTATAAAATGACATGTAGTGTCAACCTGAAAAAAACAACAAAAACCTGATAATATTGTTTGTGAGGCTGGATTTGAACAAACACTGGACCAACATGACCACACAACTGTCATTGACAGCAACTAACAATGATCATCAGCTTACAAATGGGATACTGCTTCTAATTGGCATATGCCACTGCTTACTGGCATATGCCAACTTTTACTGGCATATGCCACTTGAGTGGTATGCCATTGGTCAAGAGGTAAATGCTCCTTATGGAGCAGAATATGTTGGTAAGCAGCAGCAGGAATTAATTTCAATATTATTGAATCCAACAGAGTTCTGAGGAAAATAATGCGGAAAATGTTCAAAAATTCACCAAACACATTTACACATAAACAGCTGAAATCACAAAACCAGGTTTATAAAATGATGTGTAGTGTCAACCTGAAAAAAACAACAAAAACCTGATAATATTGTTTGTGAGGCTGGATTTGAACAAACACTGGACCAACATGACCACACAACTGTCATTGACAGCAACTAACAATGATCATCAGCTTACAAATGGGATACTGCTTCTAATTGGCATATGCCACTGCTTACTGGCATATGCCAACTTTTACTGGCATATGCCACTTGAGTGGTATGCCATTGGTCAAGAGGTAAATGCTCCTTATGGAGCAGAATATGTTGGTAAGCAGCAGCATGAATTAATTTCAATATTATTGAATCCAACAGAGTTCTGAGGAAAATAATGCGGAAAATGTTCAAAAATTCACCAAACACATTTACACATAAACAGCTGAAATCACAAAACCAGGTTTATAAAATGATGTGTAGTGTCAACCTGAAAAAAACAACAAAAACCTGATAATATTGTTTGTGAGGCTGGATTTGAACAAACACTGGACCAACATGACCACACAACTGTCATTGACAGCAACTAACAATGATCATCAGCTTACAAATGGGATACTGCTTCTAATTGGCATATGCCACTGCTTACTGGCATATGCCAACTTTTACTGGCATATACCACTTGAGTGGTATGCCATTGGTCAAGAGGTAAATGCTCCTTATGGAGCAGAATATGTTGGTAAGCAGCAGCATAAATTAATTTCAATATTATTGAATCCAACAGAGTTCTGAGGAAAATAATGCGGAAAATGTTCAAAAATTCACCAAACACATTTACACATAAACAGCTGAAATCACAAAACCAGGTTTATAAAATGACATGTAGTGTCAACCTGAAAAAAATAAAAATAAAAATTTGATAGTAATGTTTGCAAAGCTGGATTTGAACACATGCCCTTCCTGTCAGCAGTCTGTGTTTATACCACTGGCCCAGCATGACAACACAAACATAACCGACAGCAGCCGACAATGAACGTCAGCTTACAAATGGGATGCCGCTTCCAATTCACATACGGCGCTTCTTACTGGCATCAGGTGCTTCTTACTGGCATATGCCACCGTTGACTGGCATATGCCGCTGTCTGCTGACATGCCGCTTGATCAGGAGTGGTATGCCTTTGGTAAACAGGAACCCACTCCTGATGGAGCAGAATATGTTGGTAAGCAGCAACATACAACTTGTTACGTAGTGGTATGCCATTAACTAGCAGTGTTGGTGGAACACAGGCGGCATGATAAAGAATAAACAAACGTGTGCAATGCAGGGTTTGAACTATTGACCTAAGGTCTATATGTCCTGTGTATAGACCACTAGACTAAGATGTGAACCGTAGACATTGTGGCAACAACTGATGCTAAACATCAGCTACATTCTGCATGTAATAGGCAAAGAAATGCATTGAGATGAGAGAGTAATTTGGTTTCCAACTAGTCTTGAACCCGTGATTCTAAGGTTCTTAGTTAGCAACTAAACCACTACCCTATCACCTCTACTGGACTTTGTGGCTGTTTTTTGCTCTCATAACCATAATGAACCTTATTCAATATTATTGAATCCAACAGAGTTCTGAGGATAATAATGCAGAATATGTTGAAATATTCAGAAAACTGACACATTTACACATAAACAGCTGAAATCACAGCATCAGGTTTATAAAATGACATGCAGTGTCAACCTGAAAAAAACAACAAACACCTGATAATATTGTTTGTGAGGCTGGATTTGAACAAACACTGGACCAACATGACCACACAACTGTCATTGACAGCAACTAACAATGATCATCAGCTTACAAATGGGATACTGCTTCTAATTGGCATATGCCACTGCTTACTGGCATATGCCAACTTTTACTGGCATATGCCACTTGAGTGGTATGCCATTGGTAAAGAGGTAAATGCTCCTTATGGACCAGAATATGTTGGTAAGCAGCAGCAGGAATTAATTTCAATATTATTGAATCCAACAGAGTTCTGAGGAAAATAATGCGGAAAATGTTCAAAAATTCACCAAACACATTTACACATAAACAGCTGAAATCATAAAACCAGGTTTATAAAATGATGTGTAGTGTCAACCTGAAAAAAACAACAAAAACCTGATAATATTGTTTGTGAGGCTGGATTTGAACAAACACTGGACCAACATGACCACACAACTGTCATTGACAGCAACTAACAATGATCATCAGCTTACAAATGGGATACTGCTTCTAATTGGCATATGCCACTGCTTACTGGCATATGCCAACTTTTACTGGCATATACCACTTGAGTGGTATGCCATTGGTCAAGAGGTAAATGCTCCTTATGGAGCAGAATATGTTGGTAAGCAGCAGCATAAATTAATTTCAATATTATTGAATCCAACAGAGTTCTGAGGAAAATAATGCGGAAAATGTTCAAAAATTCACCAAACACATTTACACATAAACAGCTGAAATCACAAAACCAGGTTTATAAAATGACATGTAGTGTCAACCTGAAAAAAAAATAAATAAAAATTTGATAGTAATGTTTGCAAAGCTGGATTTGAACACATGCCCTTCCTGTCAGCAGTCTGTGTTTATACCACTGGCCCAGCATGACAACACAAACATAACCGACAGCAGCCGACAATGAACGTCAGCTTACAAATGGGATGCCGCTTCCAATTCACATATGGCGCTTCTTACTGGCATTAGGTGCTTCTTACTGGCATATGCCACCGTTGACTGGCATATGCCGCTGCCTGCTGACATGCCGCTTGATCAGGAGTGGTATGCCTTTGATAAACAGGAACCCACTCCTGATGGAGCAGAATATGTTGGTAAGCAGCAACATGCAACTTGTTACGTAGTGGTATGCCATTAACTAGCAGTGTTGGTGGAACACAGGCGGCATGATAAAGAATAAACAAATGTGTGCAATGCAGGGTTTGAACTATTGACCTAAGGTCTATATGTCCTGTGTATAGACCACTAGACTAAGATGTGAACCGTAGACATAGTGGCAACAACTGATGCTAAACATCAGCTACATTCTGCATGTAATAGGCAAAGAAATGCATTGAGATGAGAGAGTAATTTGGTTTCCAACTAGTCTTGAACCCGTGATTCTAAGATTCTTAGTTAGCAACTAAACCACTACCCTATCACCTCTACTGGACTTTGTGGCTGTTGTTTGTCCTCATAACCATAATGAACCTTATTCAATATTATTGAATCCAACAGAGTTCTGAGGAAAATAATGCAGACTATGTTCAAATATTCCGAAAACTGACACATTTACACATAAACAGCTGAAATCACAGCATCAGGTTCATAAAATGACATGTAGTGTCAATCTGAAAATAAAACAAAAAACTTGACAGTAATGTTTGCAAGGCTGGATTTGAACACATGCCCTTCCTCTCAGCAATATGTGCATTGACCACTAGACCAACATAACAACACAAACATCACTGACAATGAACATCAGTTTACAAATTGGATGCTGCTTCTAATTTGCACATGGCGTTTCTTACTGGCATAAGGTGCTTCTTACTGGCATATGCCGCTGCTTGCCAACATGTCGCTTGATCAGGAGTGGTATGCCTTTGGTAAACAAGAAAGCCACTCCTGATGGAACAGAATATGTTGGTAACAACCAATAAAAAAAACCTGATAATAATGTTATGTTGGGATGCCGCACACACGCACACACACGCATACATGCCGCTTCTAACTGGCATGTGCCACTGCTTACTGGTATATGCTGCTTGAGTGGTATGCCATTGGTAAATAGTAAACCACTCCTGAAGGAGCAGAATATGTTGCCTACATTTACTAGCGGTGTTGGAGGAACACAAGAGGCATAATAAACAACTTGGCACCATTCTGTACTTGAAGAGGTGACCCTATGGTCACAAAGTCTGCATTTAGACCACAACACTAACGTGAAGTAAGTGTCACCGGCAGCAGCTGACACTAGATATCAGCTTTGAGATCAAAAAGACGGACTAAGTTGATGATGTGTAATAAGTAAACCAGCACAATATTTAGCTGCCACCTGGTCTCAAACCCATTATTGGGAGTTTCCTAGCAAACATTTTAACCACTATCCCATCAGCTGTGTGTGTGATGCAGGCAAACAGAACAGAAGATCCTCTCCCACCCTGGGAGGAAGAGAAGAGAAAGATGTTAACAAGGAAGTCGACTAAGTCAGCTGAGGTTCTACCCCAGATGCCCTCTCTAACTCCGCCCACTGGCTTCTGAGGAAGCCATACCCACCTCATAAACAAACTGCAGGGAGAGTGATGGAAAACTGAAAACAATGGAAACCAGTTTTGCTAGCTGGCTTATATCAAGCCAGCTAACTCAACCGGACTTACCTTCTCTCTCGTTCCTCCAGGATCCAATCTACCGCAATCAGTCGAAGGCGCAAATTCCACGAGCCTAGTACCCTATCAACTCTACTGGTCTTTGAGGCTGTTGTTTGTTATCATAACCATAATGAACCTTATTCAATATTATTGAATCCACTAGAGTTCTTAGGAAAATAATGCAGAATATGTTCAAATATTCACCAAACTGACCCATTTACACATAAACAGCTGAAATCACAATATGAGGTTCATTAAATGACATGTAGTGTCAACCTGAAAAAACAAAAACAAAAAACTGATGATTACAATGCTAGAGTTGAACACATGACCTTCCTGTTAGCTGTCTATAAATTACTCCACTGGACCAACATGCCAACACAACGATCACTGACAGCAGCTCACAATGAACATCTTACAAACAGGATGCCACTGAGGTATATGCCGCTTTTGACTGGCATAGGCTAGATTTGAACAATTGACATTCCTATTACAGGTTCTGTTTTTACACCACTGGACCAACATGACAACACAAACTCATGACCATCACTATGGTGATTACCCTAACAGGAGCCAGCTAATCTTAGCACTCATATTCACTTTGAGTACATAATTGGCAAAGACATAACTATAGAATTACAAAGCATCACACAGATCTATGCCGTCTAAATGCACAAATCCCAACAACAGGTGGACGACAGAAACACACATTTCTTTATTCATGGCATTATGTTGCGCTCACACTGTTATTAAAAGCAGAAGAATATACATTGCATCATGAATTAGATTTGCAAATTATCAGGGAGTGATACTTGTCAATAACATATGAAAACCGACACTCAGGAATGATCAGCCTCACGTGTTTAAAACAGACCATGAAAAGAAAAATGTTTCTGATAAATGAAGAAAGTTGTTTATGGTCCTTTTGTTCTCCTGCAGTCAGGCTGACACTCTTTAACTCACTGCTGAACCAGAAAACAAACTAAATATAAAAGCTGATGGTGACACACTTGAGTTTAATCTGTAATCTGTCTTCACTCCGTATGAAACTCCAGTAATGTTGTGATCTATCAGATCAGTCCGATCTGCTGCAGCGTCCAATCAATAACTAAGGGGGCGTGTCGGCCAGTAGAAGACTTCAGCTCTTGCATGTCCTCGCTCCTCGATCCTCAGAGGACATTTAAAAGGGAAATAAACTGGCTTTCCAAAGCTATAAGATTGATTGCTTAGAAGCTTTTTTACAACAAAGAAATAATCTACCAAACACAAATTTCCTTACTTTTTGTGCTGTTTATATATACATATACTATACATCACACACACACTAAACACACACACATTAATCACACAAACACTAAACACACACACATTAAACACACAAACACTAAACACACACACATTAAACACACAGATCAGATGTGAACGTGTTCACCCTTCAGTTTCACATATTCTCACTTTCATTCTTCTCTCTGTGTGTTTTAAGGTTCTGTCGGTTCTGTTCTGTTAAAGACCCGTTTCATTTTAAAAGCCGTCTGAGCTGCAGTCAACACCCTCGTTCACTCTCCCTGTGTAACAGACTCGTGCAGTTTACAGGACGAACAACACAAGTATGAGACTGGAACAGGGACAGTCCATTTCCAATTAAAATTTTTTAAAAATTTGCATCAAAAATGTAATTTGGCATCAAAGATAAAATTCAGTCTAGAAAATAAAATCTGGCATTAAAAATATGATTTAGTATATAAAATAAAATTTGACATTGAAAATAAAAACTGGACAGAAAAAGAATTTGAAAATGTGTACTGGCACTGACACAAATAAAAAAAAGTTCCACTGAATAATTAAAGACAGACATTAAAAATGTTCATTTTATTTTTTTAATCAGATTTTTTTCTTCGTGTTTCTGTTTTCTGAAACATTTTTTCTGTACCAACACAAATGTTTCCAAATACAACTGTTTCAATGACAATATTAGCTTTGTCAGTTTGGGTTTGTTTTCAATGCCAAGTTTTCATTTTGTTAACGTAATGTACTGTCATCTGATATCTTTTTTATTAAAGTCTGTCTTTTTCAATGCTAAATATTTGTTTCAGCGCCAAAACGACTTCTTCGGCTCAAGTTTTATTTCCAATTCCAAACTTTTCTGTCACTGTCCTGACTCCTCACACAACATGAGGATGTTGGCAGGTCTGCATCCGGTTTGACACACACACATACACACACTGCTGTCTGTGTGTACATCCATTTTCACGTGTTGTTCATGAATCAAACAACAATAAAAATAATTTCACATGTTCCAGTTCAACAACAACGTTTTCTCATTCTGTCTTCATGCAGCTTCAGATTAAAGACACACTGACAACAAGACGTCTCATTGGACAGGACGGTTCATCTTTATTGTGATTGGCTGACAGTGGACATTCTCCTGAATATCAATTACAACAACATTTTCATTGATTAATATGTTTTATGAAAGACAGAGAGCTGCAGTCGATCCAGACTCAGCTGCTGTGTTCAACATGAAACCAGAATCTAGACCAACGGAGGTGAACTATTGGTCATCAACAGACACAGTGACATCACTGCAGCAGACTTTAACGTGAAGACCACTCCCATCATGCAACAGTCTAAAGGAGACTGTCCCTGTAGTGCTGTGATTGGCTTGTTAGTGAGTTCAGAAGTCAGTTTACATGATTCAGTCACATGAACAGGATGTTTTATTTTGTAAATCACACAAATTAAAGTTGATCTGCAGATTAAACAGATTATGTGTCGACTGATTCCCAGGTTATTGATCAAATATTTAGATTAAGGTGTTTTGCTCTGATTTATCCCCTCAGCTCTTTGGTGTTGCAGCCAAAGTCGAGTTATAAAAAATCTGCAGAGAGCTGACTAACATCAAGCGACAGGTTGATGGATTCATTTCCTGACTGCTCGCCAGATGTTTAATCTTTTCCTACATCTCATATTTGTTCAGTGATTCAAACAAGTTTTGGTGTTCTCCTTGATGAGTCAGAGTTTTTAGACCGAGCTGAACCGTGAGCTTAACTCTGAACTTTGCAGGTTTTTATAATTGACTTACATTTACATTTAGCAGACGCTTTTGTCCAAAGCAATTTACAGTAATTCATACACTGATGGCAGTGGCTACCATGCAAGGTGCCGACCAGCATATCAGGAGCAGTTTGGGGTTCAGTATCTTGCCCAAGGACATGCGGACCAGGGGAATCGAACCAGCAACCTTCCAATAACAAAACACTGGCTCTACCTCTGAGCCCCAGCTGCCGACTTACAAAGGAAACACCTCCTTACAGGAGACACTACATGTGAAAACAGTAAAATCATCTTAACTAACAGATATCAGCAGCAGTTGATTTCACACATTAACACAAATATTTTTCTGATGTCCAGAGGAGAACTCTGAACCAAAATAAGCAACTTAAAATGTATTTGGACATTTTCTTTAAAAGGATGTGTTATAGAAGCCAAAACATGAGCAGTTCATGAAAAACTGATGTTTTCATCTGGAGAGTCTCCACTTAAATCAACATATTCAGATAAAGATAAACTGAATACAGGGTCTATATTACTGATAACAGAAGGGTGTCAACAAATGGACAACGATCAAAGTTTTGATCAGGACCCACAAACTGCCAGTGCTGGGGACATGTTAAATTTGGTCTTTGAGTGTGTCAGAAGAGGTGGAGCTGATGACTAAACACATTTCAGGCACATACTCTGGTTCCTTCTGGCAGAACTAATGACAGACTGACGTCAGATAGGATCTTTGGTCCTGAATGTTAAACCTCTCACTCATCTCTTGTCCCAGAGAGATTTGAAATACAAGACAAATGTTTCTTTTTTTTCTTTTCTTTACAAAATAAAAATGGAAAATTTCTGTCACGTCAGATTAGTATAAGAACACTGATCTCCTATTTAAAACTATCAACAGTTTTACAACCCAACATTTCCAATAGTTTGTTTTTGTAGTCCTCAAACTTAAAACTGTGACCACACTCACAGATCTGGAACTTTTCAAAGACATCAATACATTTATAATTTATTACAAACGTTCAAGTCAACAGTGATTAATGTTTGATATTAACATTTTTAGGTGAAGTACTTGAGGTGTAGAAATAGTTGTATTTCCCTCAGTATGGGGAACGTTTGAGGACACAGGCTCAAGAAAACACACTTGAGTACCACCATTTGTCGTGTTGTGTCACAGTATCCTGAAAGTCTCCCAGTATTCCAAAAATATTGAATCACCTGAAAAATCAAAGTGATTTGGATAAAAACTCGAGGATGTTCATTTACAGTTCTTAAAAGATGTCCACAAAAGCTTGGAATCTCAGGTATTCCCGAAGATTTCGTCAAAAATGTCACCATTGTTTTCTGAGGCAATCCCAGAATATTACTCACAGATTATTAAGAGAATGAAACTGGAACTTCACCAGAACATGATGATATGTCACAACATAAATCCCCACAGAACGTCCTGAAGATCCCTAGGCAAATATTCCCATAGCGGTGGAGAATACCAACGAGTCTGTTTGGAATTCCTGCAAATTATTCCAACATTCTTTAAATTGTCCTCAAGAAGTCCTCAAAAAAATTTGCTTCAAACCCCAGAATAATCTACAGTACTGAAATGTCACTCGAACACGTTCAGGTGGATTCAGAACTCACCTGTCGGAAATTATTTTTACTGTTTCACACATGAAAAAATTCTGTTTTCCTACTTAGATTTTATTTTTCACTGTTTCACAAATGGAACAACAAAAAGTCCTGAAAAATGTTTCCCTCAGTTTCACACAGACTTTTTTTTCTCCTGAATTTTCCCCCCAAACTTGTCATTGTTTCACACATTTAAAAAAATGTTCCTTCTGACTTTTTGTTCACTCAGTTTCACAAGAGGAACAACAACAAAAGAAAATCCTGAAAAATATTTTTTAAATTAATTTGTAGAATAACTTTCAGACCAGAAGGTTTACAAATGACACGGTGAAGACGTGTTTTCAGGTTCTGTATCAGTTGTTTAATGTCTAAAATATCATCAGTTTACATGTGATTATTGTCTGTACACAGTCATTTACAGAAACATAAAGACATGAAGGACTCGAGAAGCTGCAGAGGGAAGATTCACGCTGAAGAGCTTGAAGGAAAACTTGAGAGAAGACGATGAAAACTGTAAAACTTCATAATCCAAACGTCTCCAATTACAAACAGAACTTTGGAATTTTAAATGTTTCCTCATTAGATAAAAACAGAAAGGTCAGTTTTCCTTCAAGTGTTTCTAATCACATTATTACCTAAATCTTTGTCTCAGTCGATGTTTCAGAGTCGAGGAATCTGAAAACTGATGAAAGTTTGTGAATCTTCCCTTTAAACTCCGGAGCTTCTTCAGCAGCAACACGTGAACAGAGTTAAACGACAGCAGCTGAGAGCTCGACGCGCTGCAGCTTCAGAAACACATTCAGCTACGACTCAACAAGAACATCGTCTTATCCTGACAACACTGAACTCACTTTAAACACATTAAATACACCTCACTCCGTCAGCTCCAGTTTTACTGCTGGTTGCTGTTGGTTTGACAGTTTTGAATGTTTCTGTATCTGCAGCATCTTTCTTCATGTTGTACTGTTTAATATCTTTGCAGTTTCGTTACTGATGACTGATGCTGTCGGTGTTTCCTTCAGCTTCTCAACGTCGAGCTCTCAGCAGCCGAGTGAAAAACTCGGTTCAGTTTTTCAGGTTTTTAAATGAATCTTTGGTTAGAAAACCAAAACGAGTACCAGACTGAAGGGTTCCATAAAAATACTGAATAAATACTGATTAAGTACATTTTATATTTCTGAGTAGTTCTGATATGAAGGTTAAAATGTGACCTTTAATATTTGATGCTGTATAAATATATTTCCTGTTGTTTGTGTGTTCTGTGCATCGAGCAGAGAAACTGCTGTCAGATCAAACTGAAGCCAGAAGATTCACCTGAGAGCCAACGACAGGAAGGAAGTGAGCCAACAGACCGCCAGAATAAAACAACGAACTGACACAGGATGACTGACGGAACGCAAACCAACGAAACAGTCAGACAGTTTGTCTCCATCGAGCTCAAACACCTGAGAGCAGGTAGCAACAGAAGAATGAACAGGTGAGTTTAACAGTGTGGAGCGGTCACATGATCAGACCTCTGATCGCCAGCGGAGACCAGTTATGGCTTTAAAAGCTTAAAGGGACGAAAGTTTCAACAAACTGGAAAGAAAAAGATGATTTCAGTTTTTACTTCAGTGTATTTCGAGAACTTCAGTGTACTTCAGTGTATTTCAGAGTACTTCCCTATATTTCAGAGTACTTCACTATATTCAGAGTACTTCAGTGTATTTCAGAGTACTTCAGTGTATTTCAGAGTACTTCAGTATAATTCAGAGTACTTCAGGTGAGGTGACAAACTGCAGGTTTTAATCTGATCAGTCTGTTGAGTCAGTGTTTTATCTTTACAGTCGCAGCAGACAGAACTCTTCATCATCATCACTGAGCTCATTTCTTATCCAAAACCAAAACATTTATTCTTTACTGCATCAGTTATTGTTCTGGGCAGAATTCAAAGGTAGCTCTAAACTGTAGAGGGCAGCACAACTGCTAACTGCTGCTTACTACACTCTTTGCAATTAGCTGCCGTTAGCAAGTAGCTCAGTTAGCCGTGGAGCCGACAGCTTCAAATCAAACACACGGTGGGCGATGAACAGGTGAAGCATTTCATACGTTGGTTAAATAATCAGCGTCATCAGCTGCTGTCTGTTTCTTTTCTACGTGGACTACGAAGCAGAGCTGCAGCTACACTTCAGTTTTCAGAGTGAATATAAAGAGATTTAAGATGCAGGAAGCTTCTTGTTTCCTCTCAGGTCAGACTGAAGGAGGCTGAACAGGTGAGTGTCGGCGTGTTGGAGGTCAGTGTGGAGACGAGCAGCAGGTTTAACAGCTAAACTTCAAAACTACTGAAACCAATCATGATGATAGAGAAGCCCTGAGGGAGGAGAGGCAGCACATTCTGTCTGCTCATCTGTTTTCTCAGTCTGATCTAAAATTCATTTCTCTCCTGTTTGTGACTGAGAACTGGCGGAAAAAATATTTTGCAGGATAATCTTCCTTCAATTTCTTTCATGTGTGAAAGTGACTGAAAAAAAGTTGGGGCATTTTTTTTCTAATACTCATTTTGACCACAAGAGGCTGCGGTGCTCCACAGCCTCATGTTCTCAACAGGACTGAAGGTCTCCATGTTTTCATCCAGAGGAGTTTTAATTTGTCTGTGCACGCTGAACACAACACACATCTACTTGTGTTAGCAGGTTTCACACGTGCAAAAAAAATAAAATCAGTCGTAAAAAATCATAATTCGCCTGGAAAACACACGAAAAAGAAAATTCCTCCAGAGAAAAACAAATTGTCCTGAATTTTTGTTCTGCTTGTTTTCACACACGAGTAAAATAATCCTGAAAAAAAAAATCTCCTGGAATTAAAAAAATGCACTTGGTTTCACAGATGATAAAACGTGACTTTAATTTAATTAGAAAGATTATCCTGATTATCCGATGCTTTTCTCAAAAAAGTTCTCTAGTCATAAACACGGGACAGAAAACAGTGTAGATCAGACTTAGAAAATAGATCGATAGAAAATAAAAACATTTCCTAACTGGCCCCTCAGGGCCTCCGTACGATGATGATAAAAGTCAGATTCAAACTTTGGTTGCGATGTGATCAGCTGTCACATTCAGCACAACAACAGAGTCAGTGATCCTCAGAGTCTGTAAGTCTTTACACTCTTTATTACATCATCTTTATTAACTCTCGTACGTTTCTTTTCACATGTACGCTCTTTAGCTCTGGAGAGTCGGCAGGCTGCTGATGCTGTATTTGAGACAGTGACAGGATCTCATGTCCTCTCATTCACTAAATAATTCCAGTTGCTTCTGCTTCTTTAGTCGTTGTTGAGCTGATGTCACTAGAACTCAACACTTCCTGAAGATGTTTCACAGTAAAAGCCTACCAGGAAAGAGGAGAGTTACACATTTGCAGTTTTGGAAGACTTTTAATGTGAAACATTTTATGCAGGAAGTGATTAAAAACAGATTCATTGAGTGTTTCTGACTCTGTTGTTGTGTAAATGAACATTATGCTGAGTTAGTCATGACGACAGGTGAACATGGAGGAGGAGCAGATTAAAATTAAAATATGTAGACAATAAATAAAGACAGAGATCTTTAAAGAGTAACTTCCTCCAGAGTCTCGTTCTGCTGACCCCTGGCTGTCACAGTGATGTACTGCAGGTGTGTCAGCACGCTGTGACATCACATGTGGGTGTGGTTAAAGTTACTCTTTAAATTAAGACTTTATGAACAAGATTCTTGACGGCTGTAAGGCCGAATATTGAAAGTGAAAACACCGTCCTGAGGACAGATTCTTAACGTGTTCTGACAGGAAGCTACAGGGTTGTGCTGTTTATATTGCCAAGGACTTCACATCATCGTCTCTTTGGTTTCAGTCCGCCCGTCTCCGTCTCTGGGAGACATTCCTCTGAACTAAACCCCATCAGACCGCCTTCAGTCCAGCCAGGAGACCCTGACCGCCGTCACACGTCGCCCACATCGAAGGCCCTCATCAGCAGGTCCAGGTCTCCAACGTTGGCGGCCTGGAACAGCTCGGGTCGGTCCATCATGGAGATGGCGATCCGCAGGGCGGCCCAGATGTTGGCCGACATCTGCTGGTGGCTGCAGCGCTGACTCCGCCTCTGCTGGTTCAGAGCCGTCAGGAAGTTACTGACCGCTTCCCTGCAGGAGCAGAACAGGAGGTGAGATCTACGCTCGACAACCTGAAGTCGTCTGAGTTAGTTCACTCAGCGAATTTCACACAGCCGGGTGTTCAACAGGAAGTATCTGAGGTTCAAAAAACGTTCTGCAGGAGAATCTTCCTTCATTTTCTTTCATGAGTGAAAGTGAGTGAAAAAAGTTTTGGCAGGAGGATTTTTCTTTCTTTCTAATACTCATTTTGACCACAAGAGGCTGCAGAGCTCCACGTTTTCATCCAGAGGAGTTTTAATTTGTCTGTGCACACTGAACACAACGCATCTACTGTGTGTTAGCAGGTTTCACACGTGGAGATCAGGATATTTATTCACTCAACACAAACTCTTCTGGAATTTTTGGAACAATTTGAGGAGGAAAGATTTTGACATGTGGGAAAAAATCAGGACAATTTTCATCCCATGTCCAAAAGAAGTTTATTAAAAATTTGCCTCCTGATTTTTTCCCTCTCGATGTCACGTGAATAAACAAAAAATAAAAAATGTTTTTGACCGCTCATTTTCACACAAAACAAATCCCGTGAGTCAGATTTGGTGCACCTCATATTTTATATTCATATTTCACTGGCTGGATGAGACACGCCTCTTTACACCGGATGTTAGTGCTTCCTCTATTTTGTGAACAATGTGCTAATTCAGACAACCACAGTTGTGTATAACACACTCATGTTTTCCTCATCAGACAAATCGGAAAAATCTAAATGTCAAATAAATTGAAAATATTGATGAAATAACAAGAGGCGACCTGCTGATTAAAGGGGGACATGTTTTCTGCTGTATATCGGGTATCATGGTCACGCCCCCGGTGTCACCTGTGAGCTCCCAGGTTGATGCAGCTGATCCCCAGGTTGTATCTGGACCGGATGAATCCGGGTTGCAGCTCCAGAGCTCTGGTGTACGCCTCCACCGCCTCCTCGCTGCGGTCCCCGTTCGCCAACGTGGCGCCCAGACGGTTCCACAGCAGGTAGTCCTGAACACACAGCCATGACATCATCATACAGCCATTACATCATCGGTGGTACACAGTCCAACCACCTGCCGATCAAACATGTTTTTGTCTGACTCACAGACCTGAAGCTCCAACATCTCTACCTAGTGTGTGTGTGTGTGTGTGTGTGTGTGTGTGTGTGTGTGTGTGTGTGTGTTACCTGTGGTCTGACGGACAGCGCTGCAGTAAATGCCTCCACAGCCTTGTTGAAGTCGGAGCTCAGGTTGAAGAGGACTCCAAGTCCGGTCTGCAGGTCCGGATCCACACAGTCCACGTTCAGCAGGGCAGCATCCTGGAAGAGAAGCAGCACGTCCTGCAGCTCACACCTGCACACACACACACACACACACACACACACACACACAGAGAAGGGTTTAATAAATGTTGGACTGCTCCTTTAATCATTAAACATCTTTTTTGTGAATTTGTTGAATCACCCACTACAACTACAACTCCCAGAGGTCACTGCTGTAAGAACCGTCCAGCGTTGTGGATGGAGTCCTCTCCATAGTAACAGCAGCAGAGACTGATGGGTTAAGTAGTATTCAGATCAAACAGATGAGCTCAGGATGACCCAGTGAGCAGGAGTCCTCTGCTGGTTTGGTACCTGACAGGCGTGTGTGGGTACCTGACAGGTGTGTGTGGGTACCTGACAGGTGTGTGTGTGTACCTGGCAGGCGTGTGTGGGTACCTGACAGGTGTGTGTGTGTACCTGACAGGTGTGTGTGGGTACCTGACAGGTGTGTGTGTGTACCTGACAGGCGTGTGTGGGTACCTGACAGGTGTGTGTGTACCTGACAGGCGTGTGTGTGTACCTGGCAGGCGTGTGTGGGTACCTGACAGGCGTGTGTGGGTACCTGACAGGTGTGTGTGTACCTGACAGGTGTGTGTGGGTACCTGACAGGCATGTGTGGGTACCTGACAGGTGTGTGTGTACCTGACAGGTGTGTGTGGGTACCTGACAGGCATGTGTGGGTACCTGACAGGTGTGTGTGTACCTGACAGGCGTGTGTGGGTACCTGACAGGTGTGTGTGTACCTGACAGGCGTGTGTGGGTACCTGACAGGTGTGTGTGTACCTGACAGGTGTGTGTGGGTACCTGACAGGTGTGTGGGTACCTGACAGGCGTGTGTGGGTACCTGACAGGTGTGTGGGTACCTGACAGGTGTGTGTGTACCTGGCAGGTGTGTATGGCCCCCTGCGCGGCGTGGCTGGGGAGCCCTGTAGCGGGCTCCTGTGGTCCAGGATCAGGTGTTTGTATCGCGGGTTGTGGCAGATCCAGCGGCGCAGAGCGTCACAGGCTTCCCGCTGCATGCTGCTGTTGGTGAAGCTGACGGCGAGCGCCATGAGGGCCGGCAGGTTGTTGGGGCGGAGCTCCAGACACCTGCAGCAGGTGACACGGGTCAGCTTGTGTTAGCATGTATGTGTTAGCATGTATGTATCTATGTGCCATCTGTACAAACGAGGAGACGTTAACACTTCTGTTCCAACAGTTTGTTCTTTATGTTGTTAATCTTGTTACGTTTGACCGGACAGGAAGTTGAGGATCCCTGACCATGTTTCAGCTCTGTTGGTCTGTAACAGTGTTCATTCAGCAGTCAGAGGCTTTGACCCGCCCCCTGATGGATCACACAGATTTATTTCACTACAGTTACACGATGGATACATGAAAGTATAAATGGATAATTAAATATATGAATAAGTGAATAAATATGCAAAAACATAATTTATACACTTAATGTCTCAACTATTTTGTGCCTATTTTATTGATGGTGACAATTCACACTATGGACAATGAACATCTACATAAATAAATACATCAAGGTGAATAAAATTCTACATAAATGAATAAGTAACTAATTAACTAAAATACCAACGAATACAAACATGCTTTTTAATATAAATAATACATTATTTTTTATTGTCAAATAAATAAATACACAAATTAATTGACCATTTTCTGATATGTATGATATAAATATAATTAATGATTTATTAACTTATATAAGGATTGCATTATTATTATTATTATTATTATATTCATATATTCAGCTATGGTTCTAGTTGTGACATCACAACCTTACAGAAGTCCTGACAGCTCATTAAAAGACAAATAAAGGAACTTGGAGCAGCTTTATACTGAAAAAGACTTTCTACAGTCTGGGTCCTTTAAACTGCAGCTCAGTTTAAGTTCAGGTGAACTGGATGACAGGTGGAGTCTGACCTCTGCAGTGACACGATGGCGGCCTGTTCGTTCTCGTTCTCAGCTTGAGTCATTCCTAAAAGCTGCCAGGCCTGAAAACACACGAAGAAGAGTCGTTTCAACAATCGGGCCGTCATCGGCCCGAAATCAGACCGTCATCGGCCCGACATCAGACCGTCGTCAGCCCGACATCGGGCCGACATCAGACCGTCGTCAGCCCGACATCGGGCCGACATCAGACCGTCGTCAGCACGACATTGGGCCGACATCAGGCCGACATCAGACCGTCGTCAGCCCGACATCGGGCCGACATCAGACCGTCGTCAGCACGACATCGGGCCGACATCAGACCGTCGTCAGCACGACATTGGGCCGACATCAGACCGACAGACAGATTTAAACATTACTCAGATGATCGTTTGTTTGGTCCGACCTGTAGAAGACATGTATGGACTCATGAACAGGTGTGGCAGTCACCTCAGAGTCCTGCGGGTCCTGTAAGATGGCGGCCTCCAGCAGCAGCACGGCAGCGTTCAGGTCTCCCTCCCGAGCTTTCTCCTGACCTTCAGCGAAGGCGTTGGGCCACTCTCTGTACGGGTTGTTGGTGTTGAAGTAGTAACCCTGCATCAGACAGACACCAGCTCGTTATTACCTGCAGACACCAGACCACTCAACAGACTTCACAGGTCATTATTCTAGAGGCTCGGTCCTCCTCTTTGATTTAACAATAATATGCTTTCATCAGGCCAGGTTACACAAACCCATACAATTATTATAACAAACCAGTCTGCCAGTTATTCATCTCAATTAAATTATTAACTGTCTGGTTTATAAGACATCAGAAAATGTAAAGACATAAAGATTATAAATATCTTGTTTTGTCCAACCGAACTTCAAAAACCCAAAGACGTCCAGTTTACTGCAGAGACCAAGAAAAGCAGCAAGTCTCCACATCTGAAGAGCTGAAATATGACAATAATGGAGTCAACAATAATCCATTATTATAATATTCGCAGATGTATTTTATGTCCATTAAAGGATAACTACCGTTTTTTACAACCTGGACCTTATTTCTAGCAAAATATACGATCATTTACTCACCCAGATAACTTTGGTGTCATTTGAAGTCGTTCGGATGAAATTAGATCCAGTGTAGCGCCGATATATCCATATAATGGAAGTGACGGGGCAGCGACACACAGCGTCTATGAGCATTATCTGCCACGAAACTAGTTCATTTCACCAATATTTTGTCATGATACACTCGTGCTGTTCCCCTCTGAGTCCGGGCTCGTCTGTTATCAACATCCGGGGTCTGTAGGTTGATCTACTACCTCTGACCTGGAAGATGTCGTCTCTGAAAGCCTCGCGACAGCCGGCTTGTTTACCTGTAGCTGCTACTGCTAGTTTTTTGCAACATGGCTGAATATTTTTCCGATTGTGAGGTGGTGGACGATGACTTTGTTTATGATGGACGTCCTTACCGTTTTGAGCCAGAGTACACGGATGAGGAGCTCGTTGAAAGGAGGATGCGGAGACAGAGAGAGGAACAGCTGGCCAAAGAACAACAAACGGCTGCGGCTAGGCTAAACGGCTAGGTCATCCTACAGACCCCGGATGTTGATAACAGGCGACTCAGACTGCCTCTTCTGTGAGTTTATCATGTGTTTTTTGTTATTATCTCAATATTTTGTGAAATCATTAAAGCTCCTCTGAAGTCAGGAACACTAACAGCGCCCCCCGCTGGCTGAATCACATGCAGCCTGATGCTTCAGTATTTCACTGAGCACAAACAGAATAAAGCTCGGCTGTGGCAGGAGCCATATGTTCCCCCGACAGCTCAAGGACAAAACACTCAGCTCAGAGATCACGTGACGCTCACACGGGTCACATGACCATGAAATATGAGAGCAGAGGCGACACACAGCTGGAGAACAGGCCGAGGTGACTTCACACTGCAGCCCTCTGTGTTCTCTGTGTTTCATGACTGGAGACTTGGCAGGAAGTGACTGACTGAATAATTCTGTCTGAAGCAACAAAAACACCTTCAGTCGCCTCCAAATCCTCCAACTGTCTGAAACTACCAGAAGAAATGATGATGAATGAAAGGAGAGAAGAAGAAGAAGAAAGACGTGATGTGTTCGACACATGTGAACAGATGTTTGATGACCTGCTGACATCACCTCCGTCACCACGGTGATGTAACACCTGAGCGGAGGAGGGATTACTGCGGGATTACTGACGAGCTGATCTCAGGTCAGAGGATTAAATCTACAGATTAATGCTGACAAACATCCATCTCAGTAATAATCTGCCATTATTAAAAACTGCCCCTCGTCCGGGGCCACACAGGGAACATCCAAGACTTCTGTGAGGGAGAGGTGCATCATGGGAGAAGTGAAAGTTGCAAATAATGGAGGACAGACAGGAAGTGAAGTGTTAAAAGGAGGTGATTTATAGAAGATAGCCCAGACACGTCTCAGTTTTCAACCAGAGGCACAAGAA
>NC_140196.1:557346-582346 GCF_965226575.1 Pagrus pagrus | reverse complement strand
CATTTTAACTGGCGCTACACTACTATTTGCAACACACACACAGTACCTTTGACGAGTGGTTAAAGGATAACTACCGTTTTTTACAACCTGGACCTTATTTCTGGCAAAATATATGATCATTTACTCACCCAGATAACTTTGGTGTCATTCGGCGTCGTTCGGACGAAATTAGATCCAGTGTAGCGGCGATATATCCATATAATGGGAGAGACGGGGCAGCGACACACAGCCTCTATATAACGCATTATGTGCCACGAAACTAGTTAATTTCATCAATATTTTGTCATGATACGCTCGTGCTATTCCCCTCTGAGTCCGGGCCCGTCCGTTATCAACATCCGGGGTCAAACTAGCAGCAGCAGCTACAGGTAAACAAGCTGCGCTGTCGCGGGTGCGCGCAGCTCAGAGACGACATCTTCCAGGTCAGAGGTAGTAGATCAACCTACAGACCCCGGATGTTGACAATAGACGAGCCCGGACTCAGAGGCTAATAGCGCTAGCATTTCATAACAAAATATTGATGAAATGAACTAGTTTCGTGGCAGATAATGCGTTATATAGAGGCTGTGTGTCGCTGCCCCATCTCTCCCATTATATGGATATATCGCCGCTACACTGGATCTAATTTCGTCCGAACGACGCCGAATGACACCAAAGTTATCTGGGTGAGTAAATGACCATATATTTTGCCAGAAATAAGGCCCAGGTTGTAAAAAACGGTAGTTATCCTTTAACAACACCGTCGGGTAAACTCAACATCTTAATTTGACCTTTTCAGTGCTGTTTGCATTGGCTGAGATCTGTAGGGATGCAGGCGATTAGCAGTGACATCAAGCGGGCGGAGAGGGATCGGTTATCCGGCCACCCTGGCTCGCTTGAGGCACTGAATTGAATTGAACGTGCGCAGCATTTGGCTCGGAGGGGCAGGTGGGCGAGGGTGTTAAGATGTAGCGCTCTGATTGGCCAAAAGCTTTTCACACTTGTTGTGGCTCAGCGGCAGAATCAACTTCATAGATTCAACTTGTACGTGGAGAGCAGCAATTCGTACAAGCGTACTTCAGGGTCAAAATGCGTGCCGAGTACGAAAAATGCGTACATGTTGGCAGGTCTGCACTGACTGTGATCACATGTTAATCAAACAGTAAGAGTCCTAAAAACTGTTTGGGTGTGAAGGGACACAGAGGGAGACAGGAAGTTAAATCCTCATCACAGTAAAAGCGTCCTCTGGTTTTTACTCACAACTGACTGAGTTCAAGCTTTTAACTGAATGAACATCAACATGCAGACAAGCAGCTAAAATCAGTCTGACAGCAGCTGATCTGGAGTCTGTTACCATGACCACGTCCTGATGGTCACCTGTCAGGTGTGCTTTGAATCTTACTTTTTATATCTGTAAATCTTTTTGTACAAACAGTGAATCTAGTTTCTGACCAGAAAAGACACGTGACAGGTGGAACAAAGACAAAGACAGAACACATGAAGTCAACACAGAACAGATATACACCTGTGAAATAAAACCCCTGGATGTGATACTGCAGCCAGTGAAGGTGTGAAAACATCCATTAAAATATATAATTTCTAAAAAAGTGACGAGAGTTATAACATCTGTGATGTTCAGGACACATTTCAACCCAGTCCAGGGAAAAATAAGATGCTGGTGAGTCTGAGATTACAGAAAACACAATCACTGACGTGATGAACTGAATGTTTTAAAAGAGAATAAAAACAGAAGAATGTGAAGGTATGAACGCTACAGAGCTCACACTGCTAACTGAGCTGTTGCTCCTGTCTGCACTGTACCCATGGATGTAATAGATTACTCTGATACTGAAGGAGTCTTGTTCTCTGGTTTACAACTGGATTTATGGACGTTTTCTGATGATGTCATCAGGAAGTGACTGGGACACAGTTGTGACTCACTTATGAAGCTGGTATCATTTAAATATGAATATTTGAGCTGCATGTTCTCATCAAGACCAGAAACAAGCATGTTGATTATCTGCTGTCACGTGTGTGTTGCGTCAGTCTGTGGCACCTGAGTCCAGTGAGATCCTCTCAGGTGTTCTGGGACTGGCAGGCAGGTGTTCCACTTCCACCTGGATCAGCTCCGTCTCGTCAGGTCTCGTCCGGCGCCGAGGGCTCCTCGAGCTGGCCTTCCTCCTCAGAGGGCTCCTCCTCTGCTCCTTGCTACTGCTGCCTCCACCGACGCTGGTACTGCCACTGCTGCCACCATTACTGCCCCCGCTGCTGCCCCCGCTGCTCTCCCCCGGCTCGCTGAGGTCCACCAGGTCCAGAGCCGTGGACAGAACTGCAGGAGGACGACAGTTTGGTGTTTGTGCTCAAATGTTTCCAGACGCCAACGATATCAACTCAATGAATCTGATGATTTCAGTTTCAAGAATTCACAAACTGATTTTAACACGTAATTTATTCCCTCGACATAACACTGTTAGCTCAGCAGAACTACCTGATGCTAACACTGTTAGCTCAGCAGAACTACCTGATGCTAACACTGTTAGCTCAGCAGAACTACCTGATGCTAACACTGTTAGCTCAGCAGAACTACTTGATGCTAACAGTGTTAGCTCAGCAGAACTACTTGATGCTAAATCTTCTCTCCTGCAGACTGTGATCACAGCAGACGAGCTGTGTGGAGACACCTGATGTTTAAATCATCTCCAGCTGCTTCAGGTGTTCAGCAGAACGCTGCAACTCTGTTTTACTGCTAAGCTCCAGAAATGTTCTGTGGACTACGAGACTTCACCTGACTTTATATCATCAGGAGGAGATGATGGCTGAGCCTGACTTTATATCATCAGGAGGAGACGATGGCTGAGCCTGACTTTATATCATCAGGAGGAGACGATGATTAAATGTGAAGTCCTGACGTACACACTTATAATAATTATTGTTATAACAATAATTTCATAAAGTTTCATTCAACGTCAGTCGTCACAGAACTTGCTATGAAGTGAAGAAAGCTTCAGAGGAAACAGGATTAGTATTTGTCTTTTTTTTTTAGCGCAATAATCAATGAAGCCTCTGAATATCAGATCGTTCTTCATGTATTCGTCGTCCACAGCGACCTTTCAACATCACAACGCTGTGAATGAATGTGAGGAGGAGGACAGGAGCACAGAGGAGGTCAGAGGTGTTAATTAATGGCCGAGGTACCTGCTGAGACACAGGTGACAGCTGGGCACAGAGGAGGAGGAGGAGGAGGGAGGAGGAGGGAGGAGGAGGAGGAGGGAGGACAGCCAAGGGCACAAAGTTAGAGGAGGAAACAGAAACAAAAACAGAGGTCAGAGAAGAGGAGAGGAGAGGAGAGGGGGGGAGAGGAGAGGAGAGGAGAGGAGAGGAGAGGAGAGGGGGGGAGAGGAGAGGAGAGGAGAGGAGAGGAGAGGAGAGGAGAGGAGAGGAGGGGAGAGGAGAGGAGAGGGGAGGAGGAGAGGGGAGAGGAGAGGAGAGGAGAGGAGAGGAGAGGAGGGGGGGGGAGAGGAGGGGAGGGGAGAGGAGAGGAGAGGAGAGGAGAGGAGAGGAGAGGAGGGGGGGGAGGGGAGAGGAGAGGAGAGGGGGGGAGAGGAGGGGAGAGGAGAGGAGAGATGGGGGGGGAGAGGAGAGGAGAGGAGAGAGGAGGAGAGATGGGGGGGGACAGAGGGGAGACAGAGGGGGGGTGAGGAGGTGATAATTAGCGAGAGTCTACCTGCTGTGTTGGAGGTGAGGGGGCGGGTGGGGGGGGCGTCGCTCCGGCTCTCTGACAGGAAGTCATCGATGGACGGACTCAGCAGGGGACGACTCTCCTGCTGCTCTCGGACCAGCTGGAGACAGACAGCAGCAGAGACACGGAGCAGAGAGCAGCACTCAGTCTATCATCAACACTTGATTCACTCCAACACATCAGCAACCATGAAGACGTCAGCAGGTTAACACTGGTACCAAACGGGTCGGGTCACCTTCACGTTATATGAATATCAGCTGACTGTCACATCAGGAGGTGGAGTTATTACAGACAACACGGCTGCCAAACGGCCGACCTCAGCTCGAGTCACACCACTGGAGACATGTTCAGAGGGTTTTGCGGAGACGATCTCGACTGCTTCTCACCAGAAGTCAGATCATCTCTATCTGTGATCGTGGAGACCAGAACCGTGTTTTACTGGTGTGTTCAGACCAAACGTGAGGTGATTACACACAAAGTCACTGAACAGAAGCAAATTCTTGTTTATGTCTACTGAGTTTAAAATACTGAACTCAAGTGAGGATTTGTCGTGACGCTGTGTCTGAAAGTATCAGCGTTGACGTTCACACTGACGTCATGACGTAGGGCTGCACGATTATTCATCATGTTCGGTAAAACATATCTTTTTATTGCACTTTCTTTTTTAAACAAACCGTATGTGAACAAGGCTTCAAATTGAAACTTAAAACAATAATAAATCATAAATAATAAAATAAAATGTACCCAAGACAAAGGGCAAAAAATAAACATGCCATTGCAGAGTGCAATCATAAAGTGCCTGGGTCGTCTGGGTCGTCTGGGTCGGCGCTGGACACGGACGGATTTAGTGGACCAGCCTTAGCTTCGGCCTTCATGCATTCATCATATTTGGGTTTGTGGTGTTTTTTCAGGTGGTTGAATAAGTTAGTTGTGTTGCCCTGTGGCGCAGACACAACTCTGAAAAGAGAAGGAGTTTAGGAAGTTAGAAGTAGAAGTGTCGGGGCGGGACACCGCCGCCAAATGTCGTCCAGATAGACAGAGTGAGCGATTTTTTCAGGGTTGACCGCCGTCGCTGGATGGAGTGACATCGCTCGCGGCACGTCAGGACAGGCTGATTGTAAAGTACACACTCTGATCACTTTTCCTCGCTCGCTCGCTGTCGCGTCGCTGTCTGTCAGGACGGGGTGTCAGCAGAGCCGCTTTTTAAATGTTAATATCGCGACAATCGTCTTCATTTAATCGTGTCAGCCAAAATCGTGATCGTGATTAAAATTCGATGAATTGTGCAGCCCTATCATGACGTTAACGTCGCTGATGTCCAGACATTCATGAACAACAATGGAGGATAATAATCAGTAATCCTGCCGCCTGCAGACACAGAGCTGCACGATGACACATCTGCTGTACTGAGGCAGGACAGAGAAGGAGCTGCTGTGGAGGAAAGTGAGCGAGGAAGTCTGACGACCTGGTAAGTCATGGACATACGTCTCAGCACAGCTCTGATCGATCTGAACTCCATTCAGAGAACAAACATTTTAAAGTAGTTCACTTGTCGTCAGGCCGACAGACCTGACGCAGCATCAGTTCGGGCTTTTTACAAGACGACGTTACGATGATGTTATTTCAGCTTCTGATCCATTTAATGCGTCGGATCACAGAGAAATCTCTTTGTTCTGGTTCAGACTGATGTGATGAGACAGATTCATTCAGTCTGCATCTACTTGCTGCTCACAGTTACTATGTATTGATTTTTAACACACCAATTAAAAAGCTGCCTCGGTGGAGACAGATGGACAGACTGCAGCTGGGACCTGGACACCAGCTGGGTGCTGCGAGAGTAACGCTGAAAAACATGAAGAATCCCACGATCAAACTTGTGTGAGTAACACGAGGTGAATATTGTCTTCACGTTTGGTCTGAACCATCAGGAGACATATTACACTTTTTAGTTGTTTTCCTGTCCTTCAGTGTTAAAGGTCAGAGGTCAAAGCCTAACACACTGCTCCTGAACGCCTCCTCAGTAGTCCCGCCTTTAATTCTGTGCCTTTGTGACATCACACCATGTCAGACATTGGCATTATTGATTCGTAGCAGCTAGTTTCTCACGTAAGAATTAACTTAGCCTCCTGCTCTGTTCTGTGCAATTCTGGCGCAGGCATGTGTGAGCCGACCAATCAGAGCAGACTGGGTATTCTCGGCAGCAGTCGACAGGATGACACACCAGACGTGTTCTTGAGCATTAAAGCATAAACCGGTTCTGGTAGTGACACAAAATAAAATGACAAAAATAAGCAGAATGTCAAAATACAAACACAAACAGCGATGTGAACAGAGAGAAACAGACTAACAGCAACATTTATTCTGACAAGATACAACTTCAATAAACTTCACATGTTTAATAGTGACTGAGTGTGATAACTGGTCCGAGTACGATGAGATGTTTTTAGATGAGTCTGACACGCTGAGATCCTCTGAAGGTTCAGCTTTTTTGAAAGAAGGCTGTCTGTGTGAAACCAGCTGAGGACTCATAAACATTTAAATCTGATTTCAGCCTCACAATCTCTCTAAATGTTTCATTCATGTGAGCCGCTGCTGACGGGTCAGAAACAAGAACTGAAGGAGATCAAACTGAATCCGGCTGAGCTGCGTCCAAACATCTCCACAGTCCTCCACAGACAGAAAACATGTCTGACGCTTCATCTGTATGTTACCACTGTTACACTCAACATGTCATTCTGCAGTAAACACGACACCATCCACGTACAGACCGGGTCCATATAACCCTCCCTGTCACTGTGATACTCTGCTGAGTCCAGGCTGCATCTTTCCCAGAAAAATGAAGGTCGTATTACAGAACAGAGGAAGTGCGTCCAACCACAACAGGAAGAGGCGTCATCGTCCCCCGTCACTATCTGCAGGTAACAGTGGAACAAGAATAACTGTCCACAGAAAGACAAGCTGATGGAGGCGTGAAGAAGGAGAAGAGGGAGGGTGATAGAAAGATGGCTGGCTGGCTGGCTGTAACCGCACTGCTAGCTGTAACCAGGCTGCTGACTGTAACCGGGCTGCCAGCTGTAACCAGGCTGCTGACTGTAACCGGGCTGCTGGCTGTAACCACGCTGCTAGCTGTAACCAGGCTGCTGACTGTAACCGGGCTGCTGGCTGTAACCGGGCTGCTAGCTGTAACCGGGCGGCTGGCTGTAACCGGGCTGCTAGCTGTAACCGCGCTGCTAGCTGTAACCGGGCTGCTGGCTGTGGCCGGGCTGCTGGCTGTAACCAGGCAGCTGGCTGTAACAGCACTGCTAGCTGTAACCGCACTGCTAGCTGTAACCGGGCAGCTGGCTGTAACCGCGCTGCTGGCTGTGGCCGGGCTGCTGGCTGTGGCCGGGCTGCTGGCTGTAGCCGGGCTGCTGGCTGTGGCTGCGCTGCTGGCTGTAACCGCACTGCTAGCTGTAACCAGGCTGCTGACTGTAACCGGGCTGCTGGCTGTAACCACGCTGCTAGCTGTAACCAGGCTGCTGACTGTAACCGGGCCGCTGGCTGTAACCGCGCTGCTAGCTGTAACCAGGCTGCTGACTGTAACCGGGCCGCTGGCTGTAACCGCGCTGCTAGCTGTAACCGGGCTGCTGGCTGTGGCCGGGCTGCTGGCTGTAACCGGGCAGCTGGCTGTAACCGCGCTGCTGGCTGTAGCCTGACTGCTGGCTGTGGCCGGGCTGCTGGCTGTAGCCGGGCTGCTAACAGCATCAGAGTTGATTATTACTGTTGTTAAACTGGTCGTCTCTGATTGGGGCTTCAGTCTTGGTCAGGTCAGCTGAGAGAAGCTGTAGTCACTGATGTTATATCCTGTCTAGCAGCATGTCGTCAGCAGAGCCCTCGCTGAGAGACTCAGACTCAGACTCAGACTCAGTCTCAGACTCAGTCTCAGACTCAGTCTCAGACTCAGACTCAGTCTCAGACTCAGACTCAGTCTCAGTCTCAGACTCAGTCTCAGACTCAGTCTCAGACTCAGACTCAGTCTCAGTCTCAGACTCAGTCTCAGACTCAGTCTCAGACTCAGACTCAGTCTCAGACTCAGACTCAGACTCAGTCTCAGACTCAGACTCAGTCTCAGACTCAGTCTCAGACTCAGACTCAGACTCAGACTCAGACATGAAGCCATCTGAATATTTATTTCCCAACATGACTTCAAACTGCTGCCAGCTCTTCTGGAGGACTGGAGGCATTCTGGGAAATGAAGGACAAAGTACAGCATTTAATTCACTGGTTCAATCTGAGGTCTGATATGACCTGATCAGATCTGTGTGTGTGTGTGTGTGTGTGTGTGTGTGTGTGTGTGTGTCTGCCTTCCTAATCCTAATCCACACAGCCGTGTTCGTCCACATGTCAACTGGAATATGTTTGTATTTAATCCTGTGAAAGAGCACGACGGCTCCGCTGCCCAGTAAAGAACATCCACCCTGATCAGATCTCACTTCACGCTTCAGCCAACATCCAGAAAACAACTGGTTTCATCTGCGAGGACGTCGGAGTCACAGAAACAGACGAGTTCAGAATACAGAGACACATTTAACTCAAACACAAACAGGAAAACAAGACGAGTTAAAAGTTAAAACTCAGATCACAGGTCATCATTATTCCACCGGTGTCATCAATACACACTGTTTACACTCTGATCACTGATCAATATCTATTTATTGACCATATCAGAACTGTGACATCACATTTCACACCTGACATCAGTCGTGGTTCATCACCGAGTATAAACTGCTTCACACAGTCAGGAGACGGACAGACGGACTCTGACTGTACCGACTGACCAGGAGCTCCACTGGTTTCATGTACGCTGCAGAACGGCTCCGCTACAGTTTTGCTCCGTCGTCCATCAACCGCCACCAGCTGCGTTTTGAGTCCAGCAGTTTTGAGTCCAGCAGAACTGCCGGACCGCTGGAGTTGCGAGGCCGAGGAGTTCCCGCCATAATTACAGAATCACGTGCGACCGCAGTCATACGTTTGTGTTATAAACACAACAACAAGGAGGGCGAGAAGACGAGCTTGGATTTGTCTCTTTTTTTAGATTGTTGTGCTGCGTCAACACGGAGTGTTTTATTATGAAAATTAACAGGAAGTTACATTGTTGTCTCGTTGTGTGACTTCCTGTCTGCTCTGTGCTGAATTTGGCTGAATTGATGCTCCTGCAGAAACAGAAGCCTTGTGTATCTGCTCCAGAAGAGTCCGACCGGAGCAGATACACAACGCAGAGGAGCCAGTGGAGGTCCACAGAGACACGAGAGACACCTATCAGCTCTGCTGCCGTGGTGGATCAGAGACGGACCCAACACGGATCTGGTGGAATTTAGGGGTTAGCGACGAAGCTAACAAGCTAGCCCAAAAAACTATTTATATCATAAACAAAGCAAATAACAAATAAATACGGCCCTCTGTCCACACAGTGTTTTTATCTGAGCGCCGTCGCTCCGAGTTGAAGATCTCTCATCTTGTCAGAAAGGCTGTGGTGACGTCACCGCGGCTCTTCTTCTGTCTCGTGGCCTCAGCGATAATATTCACTGTATCTTTGTCTCCTATGGATGATGTCATCACCCACATCCTCCTCACTCTGATGTCATGATATCAAATAAAAAACAGACAGTGAACCTGTGTGAGAGGTTCCAGTGAGAGGATCAGAGTCCATCATACAGCGGCAGCTGTCAATGTATTGTTGTCATAGAGACGAGACGCACGTGCAGCGTTTTGTCTCTCAGAGCTCCTGAACGCAGCCAGAACGTTACTGAAGACACTCTGTGGACACGAGGCCTCAAGATTTAAGTGAATATCATCATTAGTTACCAAATAATAATAATCATCGATAAGACCATTTCATTAATATTGTTATGATTAGTGATTATTGTGACATTTATTACAATATGACTCTCAATTAGCCTAAATGATCATTTTTGCATCATAATTTTGATTTTCACAACAAACTAGAATCAACTCCTCATGGTCGTACGTCAGGTGGCTGTTTACAGAATATTATGATGTCACAGTGAAGTTGACCTCTGACCCTGTTAGACATTTATGTGTCAAGTTTTATTGGAATTATCGCATGAATTCTTGAGTAAATGTGTATTTTGTGAGGTCACAGTGACGTTTGAACATCAAAGTCTGATCAGCTCCTCCTTCAGTCATCGTGAACATTTGAAGAAATTCCCTCGAGATGTTCTTGAGATATTGTGTTCACAACAGTGTGACAAGCAGACGGACGGACAGCCCAAAAAACAAGATGCCTCGGGCCACAGCTGTCACCAGCGTGCAAGTAACAACGTACAAATACTTCATCACTGTACTTGAGTACATGTTTCAGGTATCTGTACTGTACTTCAGTACATGTTTCAGGTATCTGTACTGTACCTGAGTATCTCTGAGACTTTCCCTCTCTACATCTGAACACAAACATCTGAACTTTCTCCTCCTCACAGCTTCAAACAGCCTCGTTACTTTAGTTTGATGCATTTGAGGTGAATTATGGATTATTGTTATTTGGCGTCATCGCACGCCGCCTTCCCAACATCACCAGACTGATGTCGACCTATCAGAGCACATCACGCACGGCAGACGCAGCGAGACGAAACAAAGACGTGAAAGATGTGAACAGACAGAGAGGGAGGCTGAATGGGGAGAAAAGGCGTGTTAGTGTCTCGTATCTGCAGAGAGTTTCTTGTTTTCTCTCTTTGTTGCTGCTCGGGACGCTTTACCAACCCAACATGTGGCTATTTGACGTCCTGGGAATGAGACTCAACAATCAACTATCTTTGTGGTGCGTTCAGGAACAGCTGGGACAAATCCTACTGACTCTACCTTTAACTTTAATAGTCTTTGAATTATATTAATATGACGTGAGCTTCAGTTAGCTTTGACCACAAATGTCCTTCAGAGGGAGACTTTTACTCTGATACTCTGAGTACATGTCAGAGCCTGTACTCGATTACTTTTACCAGAGTCTGTTTTTACACAAGTATCTACACTCAGTTCATCTCTGCTCATTGTTTTGTTGTTTTAAACATCAACAATAAACTTTTAAACTCAATAAATGATGTTTCCTTTCAGGGAAATGATCTGATTATTGATCCTTTTTAATGCATTCATTTCTTTGATCTATGTATAATTTAATTTTCCCTCAGTGAGACCACTCACTACATTAAAAACATAATGTATTTTTAATGATTCATTATTAAATTGATTAACAGGCTGTGTTTGATCGGACTAACAAAGTAGCCTAGCTTCAAACAGGACGCACACGTTTTACATTCACTGTTGATGGGTTTCAGTCTCGTGAAATTGTTACAGGTTATTATAAAATATTATGAATTGTCTTTTAACTGTCAGATTATTTAATCTCTGCTGGAAGAGAGAATCCAACATGAAGCTGCAGCTCTGAGGTTCAAGCAAACAAGCAAAAAGAAAGAATTTATAAAAAAAAGAACAAAAGGAAAAAACTCTAAAATAACAAACAAGCGTGGTCGTCATGCCAACCTTGGTTGTCACGGTGAGGAGGGGGTTTCCTTCTGAGGATGCCTTTTTACCAGGAAGCTCCTTCAGCACCATGGCAACGACCCTTTCCCCTTTCCCCTACAACAGGCAGATCGACAGGTTCATTCATTCAGTCACATCCTTTCAAAACAAGTGTTAGTCTGATTTACTGAGTGCTTTATCTTTTTATTTTGAAAGGCTTCATGAGGTCACTTCCTGTCAGATGACTGAGTCTCTGAGGAGGAAGCAGAAACAGTCCAGGCAGCATGTGGCTGCTGGACCGCACACAGCATGAACTACTAAAATGATTTCAATGACATCGAAGAGCAAATGAATTATAAATTATTAAAGAAGAAAAAGAAAACACAACGATGATCTAGTTTTTATTTGAGTGTGAATATTAAAACATCACGTTTCTCACTGAAGCCCCAAAACTGAGACTTCAAATGTTTCCTGACTTGATCAGTTTGATTTTAAATATCTGAAATCTGGTGGATTCATCACAACACAGAGTCAAGATCAGACACGACGGCAGGAGACCTGAATAAAAGATGAGCCGCTGCAAACAGACTTCTGATGTGAAGACGAGTCCGATGAGGAGAAAATAAGTAGCTCTGGTGCTACAGCTTCATGAATCTGCTCCACAGATACAGAGAGAGGAAACAGACAGAGGTGGAGTTTGAGCTGAGCTCAGAGGTCAGAGGTCAGAGGTTGAACCTCATAGGGGCCCTATTTAAATTATTTATAGGGCGTGTCCAGCCCCTTCTGCTAGTTAAACAATGCATAATCTGGGAGGAAAGGTGCTGTATCAAGACTCTTCACGGGTCATGGGCGTGTTTATGGCGTAACATAAGTTAAACCAATCAGAGTGTCACCTTCCATAGAGCCAGGTGTGCCAGGACCTGGTGTATCGCAGGTGGCATTCAACTTCACTGATGGACAGGTGTGGTTCTCAGCAGGTGGACCTTGCCTCCATCATAGTGGAGTATAGCAGCTGTCCTGATGAATCCTGAGCTCCATCAGAATTTAAAAACCAGAACGTTCATCCTGTGGCTGTTCACACACGGACGCAGGCTTTTCTTAAAACAAAGCCTTTTCTATGCGCTTGGCCTTCTGTGCACATGTAACTAACTCTGGTTTCTATCTGTGTACATGTGAAACAGAGCGTTTGGGGGTAAAATGACGTCACATCTCAGTTCACACATTCCCATCACAGCTCTCTGTCAGGAGCACCTCCACCTGGTCGTCACCGTTAGCTTTCAGTTCCTCCGTAACACCGCGGGGGTGTGCAAGGTGTTAAATCAAAGTTCAGGAAGTATGTGTCAGATAATAAATGAATAATTAGCTACTGCTGTTCATGTTTTGAAGCCACTACAGCCAAAGGGGGAGACGTTCACTGAGCATGTTCAGGATGTTCTTCTCTGCTTTCTGACGTATCGGTGATGTAGATTTAATCACCTGCTGGCTCAGCACCTGTTTCAGTGTTTGTATTTGTTTTTGTGTTCTCATGTGTTCAGAGATATTTTGTAAAACAGAGTTTTTTTTAAAACAGACAAGGGAATTATCAGTTATTAAAAAATATAATAAAAATGTCTGTATTAATGTGTACAAGGCCTGTTTCCTCTGGAGAGTTTCCTCTGGCCTGTCGAGTTTATAGCCACAGCTTTTAGTTTTACTGCTTCACTGTGCCATGACATTTATTGCAGTGACATCACTGTACGCATGGAAACATTTAAAATGACAGCACCATCTTTTTGTTCAGTGCACCTGACCACACCTCATGACTTTTGCCCTTTGACCCTGCACTTTACTGTACTGTACGCCACAAAAGTCCACACTTACACAAAACTATTGGTTTTGATTGATGACTCTGTATCAATACTGTGAGCCAATCAATCAAACTACAGTTTGTGTTCTTCACTGCTCAGATCTGAACTTTGAGGTTTAGTTACTCACAAAACTTGCTACTGAAATGTTCCAAGGTAATGTAAGTGTAGTTTTGGACGGACACTGATGCACGATATGGGTTTTTATCAGCCGATTCCCGACTCTTCTCTTTCTGGCGCCTCAGTGGTGGAACGAACTCCCGACCAACGTCAGGACAGCAGCGTCACTCGCCATCTTTCGCAAAAGACTCAAGACTCACTTGTTCAGACTTCACCTCGACCTGCACAGCATGACTCCCTTTACAAAAAAAAAAACATCATATGCACTTGTATGTTCACTTTCAGCACTTATGAAAGGTATCCTTGTTAAATAGCAGCTACTCTGCTCTGATGAAGGCTTGAATATTGTTTCTATCTTTTCTACTTTATCGATGGTGATATGTGGTGTGTCTTTCTTGTGACAAATGTACTTACTGTAAGTCGCTTTGGACAAAAGCATCTGCTGAATGCCCTGAATGTAAATGTAAATAATTACCTGACTCTCATGGCCGATAAAATAACCGATAACAGAAACAATCGTTTTTATGCACAGCTGAGTGTAAGACAGCTCAGACAAACATGGTTTACTTGATGTTCCAGCTGTGATCAGACTCTTCCCCTCATGTTGTGTTCTTGTAATAAAACGTCTACACCGGTGACGACATGTGTTGCTCTGCACAGCTGCACTTTCTACTTCTGACGTCGTGATCATTAATAATTTAATCATTGATTTCCAGAGTTTTAAATCCTGATAAACATCCAAACACATCAAATCAAACTGGACCTGCATCGTTTCTCACCAGACACACACGCACACACGCACACACACACACGCACGCACACACGCACACACACACGCACACACACACACACACACGCACACACACACACACACACACACACACACACGCACGCACACACGCACACACACACACACACACACGCATGCACACACGCACACACGCGCACACACACACGCACACGCACACACACACACACACACACACGCACACACACACACACACGCACACACACACACGCATGCACGCGCACACACAGTATATTCTCTCTGACAGCAGTGAGCAGCTGGAGACATTTAACCTTCATGATACTACCTCAGTACTGCACTGATACTTCAACATACAGTAATGATACTACCTCAGTACTGCACTGATACAGTACTTTGTCTCCAGGTCCAGGTCCAGGACATGTTTAGCCTCGTGGGGACACCACTGGGGCTGTGGGATCGAACGAGCGCACCATTGTTACAAATCAATTCTATTCTATTCACTATCCACAGATAACTTCAGAAATAAGATGGTTCCTGATGCAAAAATACAAAATATATATCCAAGAATATGATCCAGATTCAAATATCTAAATAATCTTCACACGAGTATAAAGACACGAGGAGACGCCCTCGATAGAAGGATCTACAGTAAATACAGGAGTTAGTGTGCGTGTCCACATGGTGTTTCCTGCACTGACTGTCCTCAGGAGCTCTGAGATGAAGTGTCTGAGAGAAAAAACGCTGCATGTGCATCTTGTCAGTATGACCACAATATGTTGCCGGCTGCTGCTGTATGATCACACTGATCCGCTCCTGCACAGAAAAGGAGTCTGCAGGTCCGACTTTTAAAAAAAAATTGCTATCAGTGCGATCTGATCTGGACACGTTGGATAAAACTGCTGTTTATTAAAGTGGTTCTGCTGACTCAAAGCAGCAGAAGTGACGTGTTTCCATCCATCAGTCCATTTAAACTAAAAGCCTCCAGCTCACATTCGTTCCTGTTGTACATCAGAGTGTTTTCTGTTCAGACGAGTCGAGTGTGTTGGTGGAGGAAGACGAGGCTGACGGAGTGAAGTCTGCCTCAGTGAACGCAGCAGGCGAACGACTTTATCAATAAAACATCATCCACGCTTTTATTATTAGACCGGCTCAAATACAGGCCCGACTCTGACGGAGCGCAGAGAGCAGAGACACGACACTTCTGATGGACCGACACCACTAACACTGAGTCCATCCGTCAGAGTCACAGCAGCTGGTTCACCTGACTCTGTCCTCCAACAGACCAATCAGAGTCAGTGTACCGCTCCGACAGGTAACTGCAACTGTCAAACATGTGCTTCAGGTTGCTGAGGTCACTGTCACACCTGTAGTCCTCAACAGTCACATGGACTGACAGGTAAGTCGCTGCTTGGACAGTTTGGTGATGTCATGTTGCAGATGAGACGTTACAGAGACACATGAAGCCTGTTTTAAGATCAGAGCAGTCCGAAGGAAGCTGAACGTCTTAATATGTGTGTGTGTGTGTGTGTGTGTGTCTGTGTGTCTGTGTGTGTGTGTGTGTGTGTGTGTCTGTCTGTCTGTCTGTCTGTCTGTCTGTGTGTGTGTGTGTGTGTGTGTGTGTGTGTCTCTGTGTGTGTGTGGAGATGCTGCCGGACTAAAAATAACCTGCTGTTGTGCTGAGCAAACAGTCCTCCATGAGCCCGGAGAGTCCCAGCAGAGCTGAGCTCGCTGCTTCTCCAGCAGCTCCACAAACACAGCGAGCCTCCTCACAGCGACGCTGACGCAGCACCACAGTTACAGTTACAACCTCAGTTACATTACAGTTACAGTTACAGCTGGGTCATTCCACATCAGCTCAGCTCGCCTCCTTCTACACACACGATCAGAGGCATCAAACTTTGATACTGCATCTCATTACTCCTCCATCATCATCAACAAGGTCATGTAACAAACTGTGATCACCTGGACAAGTTATCTTCCCCGGCTGATCATCAGTATCAGAGAAGTTTCTGTCAGAATGAAGGTAAAATAATCTCATTTAGTTTAAAATGTGTTACTTTGGCTCTGATGCAGCCTCCTGTCACACAATGCCCCGCCCACAGCATCTGATTGGTTACATGTCACAATTAACAGCCTATAAACAATAAAAGATACAAGTTATCAAATAAATGAAGTGGAGAGGAAGTTTGAAGTAACAGAAAACTTTTCTTATTATTTAATCACTGGTTGTTTGAAACTTTGACACAAAGAGTTTTATTTTTACTGTAAATGAATGTTGATCCTACATGTCAGTTATCGGCCCTGAAGAAGACCCTGAAGACTGACCCACAGTCTGATCTGAGAGTGCTCAGAGTCACTAGCGAGACGTCGTCCTTCACTGCAGCAGCAGCAGCAGTAGCAGTAGTATTAGTAGCAGTAGCAGCAGCAGTAGCAGTAGTATTAGTAGAAGTAGCAGCAGCAGTAGCAGTAGTATTAGTAGCAGTAGCAGCAGCAGTAGCAGTAGTATTAGTAGAAGTAGCAGCAGTAGCAGCAGCAGTAGCAGTAGTATTAGTAGCAGTAGCAGCAGCAGTAGCAGTAGTATTAGTAGAAGTAGCAGCAGCAGCAGCAGCAGCAGCAGTAGCAGTAGTATTAGTAGCAGTAGCAGCAGCAGTAGCAGTAGTATTAGTAGAAGTAGCAGCAGCAGCAGCAGCAGCAGTAGTAGTATTAGTAGAAGTAGAAGTAGCAGTAGTAGCAGCAGTAGCAGCAGCAGCAGCAGCAGCAGTAGCAGCAGTAGCAGTAGTATTAGTAGAAGTAGAAGTAGCAGTAGCAGTAGTAGCAGCAGCAGCAGTAGCAGCAGCAGCAGCAGTAGCAGCAGCAGTAGCAGCAGCAGCAGCAGTAGTATTAGTAGAAGTAGAAGTAGCAGCAGCAGCAGCAGCAGCAGTAGCAGCAGTAGCAGTAGTAGCAGTAGCAGCAGCAACAGTAGCAGCAGCAGTAGCAGCAGTAGCAGTAGCAGCAGCAGCAGTAGCAGCAGCAGTAGTAGCAGCAGTAGCAGCAGTAGCAGTAGTAGCAGTAGCAGTAGTATTAGTAGAAGTAGAAGTAGCAGCAGCAGCAGCAGCAGCAGTAGCAGCAGTAGCAGTAGTAGCAGTAGCAGCAGCAGCAGTAGCAGCAGCAGTAGCAGCAGTAGCAGCAGCAGCAGCAGCAGCAGCAGTAGCAGTAACAGTAACAGTAGCAGCAGCAGCAGCAGCAGCAGCAGCAGTAGCAGTAACAGTAACAGTAGCAGCAGCAGCAGCAGCAGCAGCAGTAACAGTAGCAGCAGCAGCAGCAGCAGCAGCAGTAGCAGTAGCAGCAGCAGCAGCAGCAGCAGCAGTAGCAGCAGTAGCAGCAATAGCAGTAGCAGTAGCAGCAGCAGCAGCAGTAGCAGCAGTAGCAGCAGCAGCAGCAGCAGCAGCAGTAGCAGTAGCAGCAGTAGTAGCAGCAGTAGCAGTAGCAGCAGCAGCAGTAGCAGCAGCAGTAGCAGTAGCAGCAACAGCAGCAGTAGCAGTAGTAGCAGTAGCAGCAGCAGCAGCAGCAGCAGTAGCAGTAGCAGCAGTAGCAGCAGCAGTAGCAGTAGCAGCAGCAGCAGCAGCAGTAGTAGCAGTAGCAGCAGTAGCAGCAGTAGTAGCAGTAGCAGCAGCAGCAGCAGCAGCAGTAGCAGTAGCAGCAGTAGCAGCAGTAGTAGCAGTAGCAGCAGCAGCAGCAGCAGCAGTAGCAGTAGCAGCAGTAGCAGCAGCAGTAGCAGTGGCAGCAGCAGCAGCAGCAGCAGTAGCAGTAGCAGCAGCAGCAGCAGCAGTAGTAGCAGCAGCAGTAGCAGTAGCAGCAGCAGCAGCAGCAGCAGCAGTAGTAGCAGCAGCAGCAGCAGCAGTAGCAGTGGCAGCAGCAGCAGCAGCAGTAGTAGCAGCAGCAGCAGCAGCAGTAGCAGTGGCAGTAGCAGCAGTAGCAGTAGCAGCAGCAGCAGCAGCAGCAGCAGTAGTAGCAGCAGCAGCAGCAGTAGTAGCAGCAGCAGCAGCAGTAGCAGTAGCAGCAGCAGCAGTAGCAGTGGCAGTAGCAGCAGTAGCAGCAGCAGTAGCAGCAGCAGTAGCAGCAGCAGCAGCAGCAGCAGCGGTGTGGTCAGCTGACGGAGGAATATTTGACCTCTGAGGTATTTATATCGTCCAATGATCCTGCAGCGTCACTGCTAATTAATCTTGTATGAGAGTGTTTCCCCTGTGGCTCAGTGTGCCTCAGTCCTCCACACTGTAACTACAGTACAGGAGCCTGCAGAGGACACAGTCTGCTTCAGGAGGAGGTGCTCTGATATCAGGCAGGTCGACTGACGAGGCTTTTTCAGGGTCGATACCGATTATTAGAAATCAAAGACAGAGATAACAGATGACGGACAGGAAATGTTAGAACAACCAGTGAAGAGACCAACCATGAAGTGTGTTCCTGATGCTGCTTTATATTATATATTCCTCTGAGCTACAAATATATCTTTTATTGTTTATAGGCTGTTAATTGCGATGTGTAACCAATCAGATGTTGTTGTGGGCGGGACATTGTGTGACAGGATGTTGCATCAGAGCCAAGTAGCACATTTTAAAGTCCGTGTAAAGCAAATTCAGCCATTTTCTTCTGATCACATTAAATAGGTTATAAATGTATTTCCTTAAAACATGTAAAAAGCCATTCAGCCATTTATAATGTAGTTATGGAGCTAGGCTGCCAAACTGTATTTCAACATTTCTGTGTTCAGGATTTAATGGGCGGATCAGAAATCATAGCCGCGTTAGCATAAACCCCGCCCTGCTGCGGAAGCGGTATAAATACGTTCAGTGCATTAGCTTCGGTGGTTTTCCACTAGCTCTCGAGTCTCGGATAGCATCGCTTATGATAGTTTGCAGCTAGCTAACCAGTCATGTCTCCTCCACGTAGCTCATGCATCTTTCCTGAATGCCACAGTGTGCAGGCCAGGGTAACGGCTCAGTTAGCCTATTTAAGTCTCCTACCGAGACAACGTAAGGAAATGGTGGATCGATGTTGTCAAGAGGAGCTACTGTGGAGAGTTCAAAATCACCACCAACACCCCTCTCTGCAGTGTCCACATTACCCCCGATAGTTACAGCACGGCCACCGGCATTATGTGCCCGCCACCAACAGCAGGTGCTCTCATCTCCGGTGGCGGGCACATAATGCCGGTGGCCGTGATGGTAGCAGCCGCTGTCGGCGGGACGGGAGGATGCAAGCCGGGGACGGAGAAGATCGATGGCAGGCACATTATGGTGCCCGCCATCGATCTTCTCTGTCCCGCCGACAGTAGGTGCTCTCATCTCCGCCACCGGCATTACGTGCCCGCCAGTGTAAGTGAGTGCTTATGTTATAAATATTGTATTCGTTTAATTAAATGCATTTTGCTGAAGGTGCAAATCCTGGAAGTGATTTTACATCGTGCCCATGTAATGTTAGCAAATGTTATTGCATTTAATCATGACATGATTTGTCCTGATTCCCTGAGCGAGTCCATCTGACAGCACAATGATAATCCACAGGTAATATTTTATGTGCACCAATATAGCTATGACAAGGAATTATATGTAGACTGGGGTTTAAATTACTGGGAAATAAATTACCATTCTGATGGAGACTGTGAGGAACGAGGCTGAGCACTATCAGTGTCGGACTCAGAGTCAGGTTCTGGCTCTGATGGCTCAAACAGGTGGTGCTGGGTCCTTCAGAGATGCTGCTAGCACTAGCTTCCATTGTTGCTAGGCTACGTCCTTGTGCAGTACACAGAGGGCTCCCCTCCCGCGGTGGGCGTGGTTCCAGCGCCTCTAACTGACACGCCCCCAGCGTTTCACAGCAGAGAGAAGTGCTTGTTTTTCCATGATGTTGAGACCTAATTTTATATACTTAGCAATTTTTTTAATCTTTCAAATTTGGCTCAGTGGTCAATGATACATGCTACTGTGGTGTGACAAACTCATAACACAATTTTTTTGCTGCTTTACACGCACTTTAAATGAGTTTATTTTATGCGAGTCTGACAGAAACATGTTGAATATGAGCCTGATGGTCCCTCACAGTGTGGACACATTTCACGGGTCCATGTTAGATGTTGATTAGCTGCAGGAGGACTCCTCTGTCAGCAGAGTGTCTGCAGCATGAACATCACCAGTAGTTTGGTGGACTGTGTTGAACATCTGCAGTAATCAGACACCATCAGCTCCTCCTTCCATCTGATTGGTCAACACAAGGCACCTACCGCCAGAAGTGTCCATGTGGACGAAACTGCTTCTAACCCTCGATTCCACTGGACACGTGTCTGTTACCCGACCGGTACCACCATCACTAACACATGCAGAGCAGCTGACAGTCTCCTCTGTTATACCACCAGCTCCTGACAGCATTGTATTCATACGTTCATCTAATGTGGCCACATTCTCCACAGAGGCTGAATAAACTCTGATTACAGCTCATCTCAGAGTCAATGAGTCAGACTGAAAGCTTCAACTGCAGACAGCAGAGGAGGAACAGACCAACACAGTGTGAGGAACAGACCAACGTCTGCAGACGTGTCCAACTGTAGATGATTTTAATATCAGTGAGTATAGTGTATTTTATAGTTATAGACACTCACAGACACATTGACAGACACACACAGACAGACACACAGACTATGGCGGTAGAATCGTGTCATATTGCGTGCGCACGTATCAACTGAACGTGTCACACGCGCGTGCTTTGACGCCTGTGCAGCGAGCAGCGCCTGACGTGTAATGTAGTTTCCTCATTGACTTATAATGGTCCCCCGTTCACACGCACGTTCACGCGTGATGACTGCTGCACGCCGGTAATCACATGACGCGTAGTGACTACGTGTAACATTCATGCGTTTTTTGGCGAATGCACACATTAACGCTCGCATGAAGATAATTGAACATTTTTGTCACACGCTCACATGCACGCGGAAATGACGTGCGCAAACTATGTCACGCGTAACTATGACGGTAAATCAATGTCAAAACAACCAGAGACGCGCAGCAACGTGTGTGTGCATGCATGATTACTTTGTTATGCGTGCGTGCGTGTGTGCGTGCGTGCGTTGTAACGTGCAGATTGTATTTCACGCGCAACAAGAAGCTGCGTACGTATGAGGCAGCGTGTGCACGTCTGTCTGTCACTGTTTGACAAATGATGTTATGTGTTCACACACACGTGCGGTCGCAGTTTCTGATGCTACGCAACCGGAAGTTGATCTGCATCAATAATATATATAAAATTAGACTCTCATCGGCCGGGAGTGTGTTGCAGCTATTCAGGTGCACAAACCTAACGCACCTCTCCAGCGGTCCCAGCAGTTCTCAATGAACTGATCAACTGCGGGGGCGTGGTTAACTTACAAGTGTTGAGGAGGATAGAGTCCCACCTCGCCAGCAATAGACCCCGGGAGGTGTGGCAGGGTCTACAGTGCATCACAAACTTCAGAGGCTGTGATGTGACATCAGGAGACCTAAGTGAGTCGCTGGCAGAGGAGCTCAACTGCTTCTTTGCTCGCTTCGAGTCACCACAGCGACACTCATCTGCTCCAGCCCTGCCCCCACCCCCATCAGGTTCCAGCACCACCCAACTCACTGTAGAAGAGCATGAAGTGAGGCATGTGCTCCTGACAGTGAACCCCAGGAAGGCTGCTGGCCCAGACGGAGTACCTGGCAAGGTGCTCAGAGCATGTGCCCACCAGTTGTCCCACATCCTCTGAAGGATCTTTAACCTCTCCCTGGCATCCCCACCTGCCTGAAATCCACCACAATCATCCCTGTACCAAAAAAGTCACCCACAACCAGCCTCAATGACTATCGCCCTGTTGCCCTCACACCGATAATCATGAAGTGCTTCGAGAGACTGGTTCTCCAGCACATCAAAAACTGTCTCCCCCCCACACTCGACTCCCACCAGTTCGCATACCGGGCGAACAGATCCACAGAGGACGCCATCGCCATAGCCCTGCATGCTGTGTTGAGCCACCTGGAACAACAGCAGAGCTATGTCAGGATGCTCTTTGTGGATTATAGCTCGGCATTCAACACAATCATCCCGGACATTCTGATCACTAAACTGGACACCCTGGGCCTCCCCCCTCTCACATGTACCTGGATCAAGGACTTTTTCTGACCAACAGACCCCAGACTGTGAGACTTGGCCCCCACCTTTCCTTCACCCACACACTGAGCACCGGGTCACCACAGGGCTGCGTGCTGAGTCCCCTGCTGTACTGCCTCTACACCTACGACTGCAGTCCGGCCCACAGGAACAACATCATCGTCAAATTCGCTGACGACACCACAGTTGTCGGACTAATCTCAAAGGGAGACGAGTCAGCCTACAGAGAGGAGGTCTCATTCTTCTTTTATAATGCTGGCAGCAGTGTCTGGCTCACTGCTGCCTCCCCTGGTTGACGACACTTCAATAAAATGAAAAGTCCAACTACGCGAGGCGTCTAAGTACGCGGTGTGTTGCGCACGGTGCAGATCAACTTCCGGTCGCACATCAGAAACTGCGACCGCACGTGTGTGTGAACGCGTGACAACATTTGTCAAACAGTGACAGACAGACGTGCGCACGCTGCTTCATATGCACGCAGCTTCTTGTTACGCGTGAAATACAATCTGCACGTAACAACGCACACACGCACAACAAAATTCTCATGCGTGCACACACACGTTGCTGCGCATCTCTCTGGTTGTTTTGACATCGATATACCTTCATAGTGTGTGTATGTGTGTGTGTGTCTGTGTGTGTATGTGTGTGTGTCTGTGTGTGTGTCTGTGTGTATGTGTATGTGTGTGTGTGTGTGTGTGTGTGTGTCTGTGTGTGTGTGTGTGTGTCTGTGTGTGTGTGTGTGTGTGTGTGTGTGTGTCTGTGTGTGTATGTGTCTGTGTGTATGTCTGTATGTATGTGTGTGTGTGTATGTGTCTGTGTGTGTGTGTGTGTGTCTGTGTGTGTGTGTGTGTGTGTGTCTGTGTGTGTGTGTGTGTGTATGTGTGTGTGTCTGTGTGTGTGTGTGTGTGTCTCTGTTTTATGTGCACTCTGCTGCTGCAGATCAAAGTCAGCTGTTTCTCTTCAAACATCCAATCAGCTGCGTTTTAACTCTGGACAAAATAAGCAGAACACCTGAGCAGGTGTCGCTCTCGCTCATTGATTCTTTGTTTTCCTGTAAAATCTATAAAAATCATTTATCTTCATGTCCTGACATCATACTTTCTTCTCACCTGTCTCAGTCATATTATTGTGAATAAATGTACTGATGAGACAGACGGACGTCAGCTGAACGATCAGAACGTCAAACAGGAACTAAAAGGTTCAGGAACGTTTTTCTGTTCACACGCGAGAATAAAAGAAGTCAGCGTGACTTCCTGGTCACCAGAACCTTCACCCGTTCATTAATTAAAGCTCATATTGACTGTTGACTTGTCTTTTCTACAAAAACCACCAAAAACAATCCATCCACGCTCACCAGGAGCTCCACTGGTTTCATGTACGCTGCAGAACGGCTCCGCTACAGTTTTGCTCCGTCGTCCATCAACCACCACCAGCTGCGTTTTGAGTCCAGCAGTTTTGAGTCCAGCAGAACTGCCGGACCGCTGGAGTTGCGAGGCCGAGGAGTTCCCGCCATAATTACAGAATCACGTGCGACCGCAGTCATACGTTTGTGTTATAAACACAACAACAAGAAGTCTTCCTCACCGGAGGGCGAGAAGACGAGCTTGGATTTGTCTCTTTTTTTAGATTGTTATGCTGCGTCAACACAGAGTGTTTTATTATGAAAATTAACAGGAAGTTACATTGTTGTCTCGCTGTGTGACTTCCTGTCTGCTCTGTGCTGAATTTGGCTGAATTGATGCTCCTGCAGAAACAGAAGCCTTGTGTATCTGCTCCAGAAGAGTCCGACCGGAGCAGATACACAACGCAGAGGAGCCAGTGGAGGTCCACAGAGACACGAGAGACACCTATCAGCTCTGCTGCCGTGGTGGATCAGAGACGGACCCAACACGGCCAGACAAGTGACACAGAGAACATGAAGTCTAATCTTAAAGAAGAAGATATGGAGCGATGTTTTCACTTTATATCAGTGATTTCAGATCTTTGATCACTGGATTGATGGATGTTACACTCCTACACCAGAGAGGGCGCTAGAGTGTCACAGTTTGGTCACATGTTGGTCTGTAAACCTCAATAATTCACTAAAAGGCAGACAGAAGTGAACTTATCGTCTCTGTTAAAGGAGCCTGGTTCTGCTGGCTCGACTCACCGCAGGCTGCCTGCCTGAAGGTGAGTCTACTATCAAAGAATCACCGCTAACAGAGGTTACACACGTTTCATTTCCTATGAATCCTTCACAATAAAAGCCCCCTGTTATTCAGTCATTTAAAGCTTTTACTATGAAGCAGCATCACAGGAAACAGCAGCAGTAACTACACACGACTCCTGAACCAGCTGACAGTGAAACGCAGCAGATTATCATTCAAAGTTAGATGTAAGTTTTCACTTTAATATGTAAATCTGAGAACAGACACATCATGTAAAATGTATATTAAAGGTGAATTACGTACAAATTTTAGTTTAAAACATTCAAACATTTTCAACAGAATGAAGAAATAATGTTTCTAAAATGTCTGACGTGTCAAAGACGTCTCTGTTCTGTGATGCAGACTTATGTACTGAAGTTAGCATGCTAACCAGCTAGCACCAGGCCTGACCCCTCTCCCTGTCACAGTCAGCTGACGGAGCCCCGTTCAGTCCTATGAAAGCTGCTCAGTCGAGCATGAAGCCAAAAAAGTTTGAATCCCTGCGATAAAACGCTCAGATCGTCCGTGTCATGCGACCCGAAGAGCGCTCTGCCAACTGAGCCGGCTCACGTCTGGTTTAGCACCCAGGATTAAAATAACTGAATCTCACGGCTCTTCTAGACTTTCCAAATGTTATCGGACCGACTGGATCAAACTCAGGCAGGACACGAGTCGTGTCTCGGGGTTGTGACACTGTCACAAT
>NC_140196.1:532346-552346 GCF_965226575.1 Pagrus pagrus | reverse complement strand
GCTTCCACATTAGAGGAGGATCTCTGCTGTCCTGTCTGCCTTGACATCTTTAAAGATCCTGTCATGCTGCCATGTAGCCACAACTTCTGTAAAGACTGTCTGCAGAGCAAGAAATCAGAGAGTGTCCAGTTTGTCAGAAAAGCTCTTCAAAGAACAAACTACCTCCTAACTTGGCTTTAAAGAACCTGTGTGAGTCCTTCTTACAGGAGAGAGGTCAGAGAGCTTCAGAGGATCTCTGCAGTCTGCTCTCTGAGAAACTCAAACTCTTCTGTCTGGACCATCAGCAGCTGGTACAACACACCAGCCACAGATTCAGAACCATCGATGAAGCTGCACGACACCACAAGAAGAAACTTCAGGAAACTCTGGAGTCCTTAAAGGAGAAGTTAAAGGTTTTTGAAGAAGTTAAAGTGAAGTTTGATCAGACAGCAGAACACATGAAGGTCCAGGCCCGACACACAGAGAGGCAGATTAAGGAGCAGTTTAAGAAGCTTCACCAGTTTCTAGAAGAGGAAGAGGAGGCCAGGATGGCTGCACTGAGGGAGGAAGAGGAGCAGAAGAGTCAGATGATGAAGGAGAAGATGGAGGCTCTGAGCAGAGAGATAGCAGCTCTTTCACACACAGTCAGAGCCACAGAGGAGGAGCTGAGAGCTGAAGACGTCTCATTCCTGCACAACTACAAGGCTGCAGTGGAAAGAGTCCAGCAGCGCCCCCTGCTGGAGGATCCACAGCTGCCCTCAGGAGCTCTGATAGACCAGGCCAAACACCTGGGCAACCTGAGCTTCAACATCTGGAACAAGATGAAGGACATGGTCTCCTACACACCTGTGGTTCTGGACCCAAACACTGCTGGTACGTACCTGATCCTGTCTGAAGATCTGAGCAGTGTGAGAGCAGGAGAGACAGCAGCTTCCTGATAATCCAGAGAGGTTTGATTATTACGGGTCTGTCCTGGGCTCTGAGGGCTTTAACTCAGGGACTCACAGCTGGAGGCCGAGGTTGGAGACAGTACAGTCTGGTGTCTGGGTTTGTGTGCAGAGTCTGTCAGGAGGAAGGGAGATCCATATTCAGATCATTATTCCCCATACAAGGCCGGCCCGAGGCATAAGCGAACTAAGCGGCAGCTGGGGGCCCCCTGGTCGAGAAGAAAAAATTCTAATTTTATTTAATTTTTTATTTGTGGTTGTCTGTGGTTGTCTGTGGTTGGTTGTGGTTGTCTGTGGTTGGTTGTGGTTGGTTGTGGTTGTCTGTGGTTGGTTGTGGTTGTCTGTGGTTGTCTGTGGTTGGTTGTGGTTGGTTGTGGTTGTCTGTGGTTGTCTGTGGTTGGTTGTGGTTGTCTGTGGTTGTCTGTGGTTGGTTGTGGTTGTTTGTGGTTGGTTGTGGTTGGTTGTGGTTGTCTGTGGTTGGTTGTGGTTGGTTGTGGTTGTCTGTGGTTGTCTGTGGTTGGTTGTGGTTGTCTGTGGTTGTCTGTGGTTGTCTGTGGTTGGTTGTGGTTGGTTGTGGTTGTCTGTGGTTGTCTGTGGTTGGTTGTGGTTGTCTGTGGTTGTCTGTGGTTGGTTGTGGTTGTCTGTGGTTGTCTGTGGTTGGTTGTGGTTGGTTGTGGTTGTCTGTGGTTGTTTGTGGTTGTCTGTGGTTGTCTGTGGTTGGTTGTGGTTGTCTGTGGTTGGTTGTGGTTGGTTGTGGTTGTCTGTGGTTGGTTGTGGTTGGTTGTGGTTGTCTGTGGTTGTCTGTGGTTGGTTGTGGTTGTCTGTGGTTGTCTGTGGTTGGTTGTGGTTGGTTGTGGTTGTCTGTGGTTGTCTGTGGTTGGTTGTGGTTGTCTGTGGTTGGTTCCTGGAGCGTCAGAGGCAAGCTTTACAACTCTCCAATTATCCTGGTTAATATTTACGGTCTAAATTGGGATGACCCTTAATTTTTCACTAAAATAATTGCATCCTTACCTGATGTTAACTCCCATCAGCTCATTATAGCTGGAGACCTGAACTGCGTACTACATCCACAGTTAGACAGATCCGGTCCCAAACCGGACAGCCAACTGTCCAAACCTGGAGGTGTCCTTGATTCTTTCATACACTCCTATAGTCTTGTAGATCCATGGAGGAAACTAAATCCAGACGCGAAACAATTCTCTTTTTTCTCACCTGTTCACAAAAGTTACTCAAGGATAGACTATTTTCTTATCAATGATAATCTCCTCCCACATGTTACCAACTCACAATACCGTAGTATTGTAGTGTCAGTTCACTCTCCTGTACAGTTTGACATTCACTTTCCAGAAAACATCCGACCACAGCGAACATGGCAACTTGACCCCTCTCTATTGTTATGCAACGAATTTAAAAAGATTGTTGCTGAACAAATAGACCTTTTCCTTGATATAAATGACCGTCCGGACATATCACGTCGCACTTTGTGGGAATCACATAAAGCCTATATTAGAGGTCAGATAATTTCATATGTGGCACATAAGAATAAAGAATGCAATACATGTTTTTTAGAAATTGAGCAGTCTATAACAGACATTGACAAAAAATGTGCAATATATCCCACAGCAGAACTACATAAAGAGCGTATCTTATTACAAATGGAATTTAATCACCTTTCTACTCATCAGGCGGTAAGACATTTGCTTAGAACCAAACAAAAATTCTACGAACACGGTGAGAAAGCAGGTCGAATGCTCACACATCATCTCCGACAGACAGCCAGCAATTCCCAAATTACAGAGATTAACGTTGGTCCGGGCGTAACCACAGGTGACCCAAAACTTATAAACAGCCAATTCAAAAACTATTACTCAAATTTATATTTGTCAGATGCGGATACGAATACAGCTAAAATGCCATCCTTTCTGGACTCTCTTGATGCCCCCACTCTTAGTCCAGACATCCGACTCTCCCTTGATCAACCTCTCACCATCAGCGAGATTCAAGCCGCATTAACTCCGTGCATAGTGAGCGGACTCCAGGACCTGATGGGTTTCCGGTCGAGTACTATATGATATTCTTACAGATTAGTGCCAATACTTAAAGGAATACCCGTGGTGCTTCCCTCCGGCAGGAACAATCCATATAACGGGTGCCAATGGTGCCCGAGACGAAAAGGTCCATAAAACTACACAAAAACTTTGTAATATTCCTCCATACTGCTCGTCCGCTGCAATCCAAGTTTCCTGAAGTGGCGACATCCAGAGTTTACTCGAAGCGACGTCATTTAGTACATTTTTACGGCCCAAACAGTCGCTATGCTGTTTACACGGAGGCACGCTCTGCGTTCACGTGAGTCTCCCTGCAGCGTTTGCACTACGGAAGCTGCGCCGGACAAGATGAACGAGACTTGTGACAGATACACACCGGTGTTTACTTCCTGCTGTGAGCGACCGCGCCGCACACAAACACAAGAGGGAGCTGCTGCACTGGTGATTTGAAACTTTGACACTCACAGCAGGATCGGGGGGGGACTGGGTCTCCCAAACTTTCTCCATTATTACTGGGCATCAAACATTTTGAACTGGCAGACTGGGCCTGCCTGGGCAACGATGGGACTTTCATCACACGCATTGATCTCCCCTATTTCTCTACTAACAGCTCCCTTGTCGACGCAGACCGATAGTAAGACTTCTTTTCAGAGGTGGGAATTGTGGAGTCATCACATCATCTCCATGCCATGTATTTGTTCTGTTCGTGCACTAAACCAGCTGAGTCCGATCAGCACAGCTCTTCAGCCAGGAAGGTGAGCTAATTAGTGAATGCACCTGGTTCAGTGACTGAGCAGAACAAATACATGGCAGGAGACGACTTGATGACTCCACAGTTCCCACCTCTGCTTCTTTTAACCCTGTTGTTTCTAACTCCATTACAATCTGGGTACAATTTCGTAAACATTTTAACCTTGACCTGATGAATAGCTTCTCTCCTCTGTCCCTCAACCATCTTTTCACACCTTCACAGATAGATCAGAATTTCGCTGGCTGGCACAGACTGGTTTTCTTCGCTGATCTATTTGATGAGAAGTCTTTCTGTCCTTCGAAGCCCGAGTTAGAGATCATAATATTCCAAGATCACACTTTTTCAGATATCTCCAAGCCCGCAGCTTCGCCTTCAAACATTTCCCTGCTTACCCCAAGCCGCCAAATAAAGACTCAACATATGATCTATTAGATCTGAATCCATGGAACAGGGGTTTGATCTCTAAGACGTATAATATAATACATAATATTGATCCTCCAACACACACCAAACTATGTGAAGCCTGGGAAAGGGACCTGGAAATTGTAATCGTGGATGATGTCTGGGCTACATGCATCTCCATACACACCTCCTCCATATGTATAAGGCATGGACTGATACAATTCAAGGTATTTCACAGAGCACATTACTCCAATGACAGGCTAGCTAAAATATACCCATCTGTTCACCCTATCTGTCCCAGATGTGGAAACCCAGTGTCATTGGGCCACATGTTCTGGTCATGTCCCTCCCTAGCTGATTTCTGGTCCTCCATATTTGACTGCCTTGCAGCTTTATGCAACACATCCCTCAAACCCAATCCACTCACTGCTATATTTAGAGTCACACCCTCGAATACATATCGCAAGCACACAAAAGAGAGCAATAGCATTCTGTAGCCTCATAGCGCGTAGGTTAATCTTAATGGATTGGAAATCTAATAAATGCCGACCCTTCAGGAGATGGACTCAGGAGGTGCTATCTGTACTTCAGCTAGAAAAGATTAGACATACTCTGAAAGGCTCCTGCGACACATTCAATAGTGTGGACTCCCTTCATTGAATGTGAGGAAGTTGAATCTCTAACAGATCATGTTATGTTATCTAAGCGCTCGCTCTAGTCAGCTGTGTGAATAGCCCGTTGATGCCTCAGCAGAATTGAATCTTGTTCTTTTGGGGTTTTTTTGTACTCTTGGTCCGATATGGGACTGTGTTCTGAGTGTGTATGTTTGTATATGTATGTATGTATGTTTATTTCTGTATAACTGAAAACACCTATACAACAAAAAGCTATAAAAAAAATGTCCGACTGTAATGGAAAAAACTATTTGTTTTATTATTTCAGTCGTTGCTGCCTTTTTAAAATAAATGTCCATAACTGAATTTATTTTCTGAGTCTCTTTTTTTACACTGAATGTTTTTATGGCTGTGTTTAAGTAAATTACATGTAAAGTATTTATATGTTCAGTTAAACCAGGAAAAAGCTGTAAATCACAATTACAGGTAAAATAACAGCAACACTGCTGCCAGAAGTTTATTGTCAACTCAAGAAAATACAGCAAAATGTTAAAGATCACAGCGAGAGAACTGTGAAATTAAGTTTACTGTTAAACAGAGTAAATATTTGAGACCTGGTTCAAGACGTCCATCAACAGAGTCCTCGTCACAGAAACATAAAAGACAGACACACAAAGTGTCGTCAACTCCTTCAGGACTTCAGCTGCTCCTCTGAGAAGAAGACAAGTAACAGAACTGTAAGTGTTCAGATGAAGTCCAAAACCTTCAATACAGAGCTGCAGGAATGAGTCCGTAATCCTGGAGACACGTTAGCATGTTGTCACTTCCTGTCCCTCGTCTCAGAGTCAGCGGGTTTATTGACGGTACTCAGATTAATTCTGGAAATAAGGCTGAACATATTTACAACATAAACTCATCATCAAATGTCCACAGTTTAATTATAAAGCTCTTCATGTGTTAAAAACTGTTAGCGGTTGCTAACAAGTGTCTGAATGAGACTACAGAGGTTGTCGGGGACATTAAACGTCCTCACAGCGAACACGGAGACTCGTCTCCTCACTAGTCCGTCTTTACAGGCCCACTTTAGTTACACACTGTTCTCACTCTGACTTTACAACTTGTACATTGATCAGTTTATAGAAACCTGGATAGTAATTGTGCAGTAAGACGCTCAGTGGTGGAGACGTTTGAGTCATGTGACCGTGATGTCGTCTGTTTGTAGCCTAGCATTAGCTTTTTACTGCTACACATTTAATTTACCTTCAAACATCACAGAGTGGAGTTCATCTGTGGAGATTATCTGATGAACAGAACCTGAAGGATCAGAAACTTGTGTTTGACTCTCAGATTATTTTCTGTAATAATCCAGAATCCAGTTCAATAATCCCACAGAGGAACCAGAGAAATGCTAACTGCAGTTAGCTGCAAGGATTCATCATCCTGCAGCTCTCTACATCCTGAGCAACAGCTGTTCAGCCTCCTTTCTTCAGGAGATGATCAGAGAATTGTGGCCCCAAAAACTGAAGAGTTACAAAAGAAAAGAAAAAACAGATTATTTGTGATGAATGTGAAACATCTGAGATGCGATCACACCAGGAAGAGTCTGAGCAGAGTGTCCGTCTGCGTCCTCTCGTCACTGTTGAAGGTTTGGGTTCCTCGTGTGACGAGCTGGCAAACTACTGCAGCTGGTAGGCTAACGGCTAACATGCTAGCCAGCTTGGAATGTAGTAGCCTACATAGTACCAGTCACAGTTAGCAGTCAGCTGTTAGCAGTCAGCTGTTAGCAGTTACCTGTTAGCAGTTAGCAGTTACCTGTTAGCAGTTAGCTGTTAGCAGTTACCTGTTAGCAGTCAGCTGTTAGCAGTTACCTGTTAGCAGTTAGCAGTTACCTGTTAGCAGTTAGCAGTTACCTGTTAGAAGTCAGCTGTTAGCAGTTACCTGTTAGCAGTTAGCTGTTAGCAGTTACCTGTTAGCAGTTACCTGTTAGCAGTCAGCTGTTAGCAGTTACCTGTTAGCAGTCAGCAGTTAGCAGTTACCTGTTAGCAGTCAGCTGTTAGCAGTTACCTGTTAGCAGTCAGCAGTTAGCAGTTACCTGTTACCTGTTAGCAGTCAGCTGTTAGCAGTTACCTGTTAGCAGTTAGCTGTTAGCAGTTAGCAGTCAGCTAACAGTGTCTGATTGAAAACATGTATCTGCAGTTTGAGCTTTAGTGAAACTGGACGACGACACACAGCTGGTCAGCTACAATAGCGTCCACCATTTTGGTCTCTCCTGCTCTCCATCCAATCAGAGGACAGATCTGTCAGGACAGCTTTCTATTGGTCAAAGGCACAAATTCCAAGAGTCAAAGTTCACCAAAGTTAAACTCATCCACTGGTGTGACTGGGCGCCACACTGGGAGCACTGGTTTGACACACCTAAAGTAGTGTGTGGAGTCTGTCAGTGGTTGTGTTGCATTGTGGGTAATGTAGGCAGCAGGTTTGTCTGTTTCATCTATGTCAGTCCTCAGACTTTGATGCTGCTGGGTTTGGTTCCTCTTCTTCGCCTGCTTGCAGGTGTCATCACCTGTGATCGTGACATCACTGATGTCCGGGTCATCAGCGGTGACCTGGGTACCAGCGTTAACCAGTTCCTCTGCTGCTGCTGCTGCAGCGGCGGCGGCATCGTCAGCACTGATCTCTGCGTTCTTGGCGTCAATGGCGGCGTCATCTCTTCCACTGCTGCCACCCTGACGGTGTTCTTCCCGTACAGCCTCCTCTCGTACTGCAGCAGCTGCTCCCAGAAGCCGGCGTTCAGCCTGACGTAGGGTCGGCTCTCCTGGACCCAGCGGTGCGCCTGGCACAGCGTCACCGCTCTGTAACGCATCAGGTACGCCATCACCAACGCTGGTGAGCGGCTCATACCGGCGGCGCAGTGCACCAGTGTTCCTCCTGCGCGGTTGCCATGGATACGCTCGGCCACTCTGTCAAAGTGGTCTCCCAGGCGGGCGCTGGGCAGGTCGGAGACGGGAACCCGCACACACTCCACCCCCGGGTAGGAGGGGCAGGCGTGGTTGAGCGTGGCGTTGACGATCAGGGTGATGCCTTTCTGTGACACCAGGGTGGCGTTGAGGGGGGCGTCGGCCCCGCTGAGGAACAGGGTGGGCGTGATCTGAGAGAGCGACATGACGCCAATCTGTCAGGAAACATGGCGGCGTTAATATACGTCTGAGGACCAAGCAGCAGCTGATCGTACATACACTGTTAGCTGAGCTCAGCACAAAGACTGGAAGCGGAGGGAAACTGTTAGCATCGCTCCATCAAAAGAGAGAAAACACCTTCAGATCTGTCTGATCAACGGCCCCGAGGGTCCCGAGGGCCAAACCAGCTGTGGCTCCAACACCACGACACGTCTGTGTGTCTGCACCGGATCAATACCTGACATGTGGATCAGACGGAGGATGGAGGCTAACAGTTTCCCCCTGCTTCCAGTCTTCGTGCTAAGCTAGGCTAACAGTTATCCCCTGATTCCAGTCTTCGTGCTAAGCTAGGCTAACCACACCCTGGACCCACTGCGTTACTCTGCAGAACGACTGAGAACACAGACTGAAGATCAAACAGTGTGTGTGTGTGAGTGTGTGTGTGTGTGTGTGTGTGTGTGTGTGTTACCTGTTGCCTGGTCACTTCCTTCACTTTGTGTTTGGTTGTTTCTTCCTCTGATCTCAGCTTTGAATGAACACACACACACACACACACACACACACACACACACACACACACACACACACACACACACACTGATGATACCGTAGAAGGCTGTGTGTGTCCGTCAGCCAGCCAATCACCTGAAGGGTTAATTTTAGTGCGACAGCTGAAAACTGGTCCTGAAGTCATGTGACTGAGGACGATCCTGACACTGAGCACACACACGAGACACGCTAATGATGAGCAGATGTTACATCAGATGTTTCAGCTCTTCTTCAGATATTCAGCTCTTCTCTTATTCTCTGAAACATTTTATTATTTCTCTTTGATGCAGTTTATTAACTAAGACTTTAATGTTGATTATGTACAGAGGTTGAAGCCTGTGAGGCAACATCAGGTGGATCCAGATGTGTATTAATTACTCATTTATTTATTTTACTGCATATTTATCATATTTAATCTTAATGTTATGTTTGTAACAAACAGTGTTAATGTTAATGATCCGTTTCTGTCGTTGGTGTTCAGTTCTGTTAAAATATAAACATACAACTGATTATTAATTATATTATATTATTAAAATATTCATATAATACTATATAATATAAGAACTGGAGGCCTATATTATTTTTTAGGACCGGAAACTAACAGGTGTGATTCTTCTTCTGTCCTGTGGGGGGCGGCGGAGGGCAGCCGGAAGTCAGAGAAGAAGTCGTCCAGCCTGCTAACAGTTAGCCTGTTAGCTTCCTCCGTCATGGCGGAACTGAACCGGCAGCTCCAGGAGTACTTGGCTCAGTCCAAAAGTGGCGGCGCGAAGACCATCTCCCAGTCCGGCTCCAGCACTACGGTGGACCTGGACGACCCGGAGCCGGTACCTGGGAGCTGGTTCGGCCGCTGGTCGAGCCGGTGGCCCGGGAGCCGCGGCACTCCGTCCGGCCACAGCTCCAGCGGAAACAGCGGCTTTTCTTGGCCGTGGTCGGCCGAGCCGGACCCCTGCCTGCCGGGCATGAGCCGGCGGCAGCGGCTGGTGGCCTTCGGGGTGTGCGTGTCGTTCTCCGCGCTGTGTTTCGGGCTGTCGGCGCTGTACGCCCCGCTGCTGCTGCTCTACGCCCGCAAGTTCGCGCTGCTTTGGTCGCTCGGTTCGCTGTTTGCCATCGCTGCGGCGGCGGTGCTCCGCGGCCCCAGCAGACTGGCCGCCGGCCTGCCCACCTCCCCCGGAGCCGCGGTCTACCTGTGCGCCCTCGGAGGGACTCTGTACGCGGCGCTGAGCCTCCACAGCACCGTGCTGACCGCGCTGGGAGCCGCCCTGCAGGTCACCGTCATCGTCGGGTACGTGGTGTCGCTGCTGCCCGGGGGGAGCGCCGGGATCCGCTTCATGGGAGGGATGGCGGCGTCAGCCATCAAAAGGACCGTCACCGGGAAAACCATGCCGATCTGACCGGGGACTGAGTGTCAGAGAGCGGACAGCTCTCACAGACCCACGGCGGGGTTAATCATCCATCCCAAAACAGGGTCCGTGGGCCTCCTGGGGCCGCGGAGGAGTCTGCAGCGGGTCTCTCGGTACATTCCTCCGAGCCTGATGATGATCGATCACTGGCTGCTGGTAACAGATACTGATCAGGCTGATGATCAGAACTGAACCGGGACCTGCAGGACTCAGACAGCCTGCTGCTGTTCACACGACCAAACTAAGTTTAAAACATGTAACCTGGAAAACTGTGAAACTTTATTTTCTGATGGATTTTTGATTAATGACATTTATAAATGAGACAAGACTTTAATACAGGAAATAAAAAACTAAACGTGTTTGGTTTCATCTGACCTCTGACCTGTTAGTGCCTTATTATAGTAATGTTATAAAACTCTTCACACTTTCCTTTAGACATGTAGAAAAAAAACATCAATTTTTTTCCAACATCACCAGACTCCCTTAACAATATGGTGATTTTAAGAGTTGAGTTAAAACAAACTTTGTAACGTAGTGAAACTCTGTCTCTGACAGACTCTGAATCATTGTCTCCTCCTTGTAAATTCAGCATTAAATGAAAACAGTCAGTTGTTTGTTTCCTTGTACAAAGTGTCAGTTTGTGGCAGCATGGCTGTACCAGCCTGTCTGCTTCTGTGTCTAAAGTGCTAAAGTCTTACCTGCCAACATGTAGCAGCTGTTTGAACACACTGTTTACACTGATTTCACCATTTACACTCGATTTATGAAAGAAGAAACATTTTATTGATCTAAACATGTCACATTTTACAAACACACTAACCAGTAACCAGTATAGGCGACTTCTTTGTCCCCAGACTCCCTTAACAAATGTGTCAGTTTAGTGAGTTGTTGAGTTGGAGACACTTTATAAACTGTGTGAAACTCTGTCTCTGACTGATTCTGACTTATTTGTTCCTTCTTGTAAATTCAGCAAATGTTCTGCATGAACTTCTTTCTGTGTTTGAGTAGAAACATGGAGTCTGTTTGTCCCATCACATCCTGTGACATCACATCACAGGTGGTCACTCAGACGCAGGTAACGTAAGCTGTGAAGTGACTCTGTGTGGATATTAATCATTGAGAACAGACGCTGTCACATGTTGTCTGAGGGTTTTACATTTATTGGATGTGCTGATGAGACTAACTTGAATTAACGGTCTGTAATGATGTCATCAGTCCAGCTCAGCTCATTAAGGTGAGAGTGGATCACATGACTCAGCTGCTCTGTGTGTGGTTGTTTGTGTCTTTTACAGTCGGGGCCCTTCACACGTCTCATAATGTGTCTGAAACTGTTTACTGATTAGGTTTCATTTTAAAATGAACCCGTGTGTAAAGCCGGCCCGGTCCACGACGATGGATTTGAAGTGTGAATCTTTATTGTCCAGTGAAAACACAAAAACATAGAAATCTTTTACAAAAGCGACGAGCTGCAGACAAAGTGTTCACTGTGAAATAAAACCGACACACGGAGATACAAACACCATTTTTACATTAAAACGATCCGCTGGAGACACTTCCTGTGTCTACCTGTCAGCTCAGAATGGACCAATCAGACAGCACCGTCCTTCACAGCAGCAGAGGTCTGAATGTGTCACATGACCAACAGTTTGTCTTTCAGGCTCTGGACCTGGTCTCGGGCCCGAGGAGGGGCCGAGAGGACCGGAGGAGAGGAGCATCATGGGAGTTTTTTTCTTTAGGACTACCGGCCCCGGCCGCCCCCCCTCGGTGGTCCTCTGGGTGCTGGTCCTCCTCTCCTGGGGACCGGTCCTGGTCCTCCTCCAGGACCCCAGCCGCCTCGTCCACCTCGACCAGACGAACCGTAGCCACCGTCGTCCCTCTGAGGAGGCCGACCTGCAGGGACCAGCAGAGACCACATGAGGGGGACAGAGTGCTTCCTTTCAAAATAAAACTGCTTCAATAAAGTTTCTTTATTTTGATATTTTCTTCCTTCAGCAGCAGATTTGTGTCATCGGCTCCTTCTTAGTTTTATTCTTTACAGGTTTGTTTTATCAGTGGACTGATAAAGTTCTGAACTTTGTTTTATTGATCTTCATTCAGTATTTTATGTTTTAGTCTGTGATGTGTTTATATTTTTCTCATCAATCAGTTTATATATAAATACAATTAAATACCATCCACACACATTAAACATATAATATATTTAAAATATAATTCAATAAAAAATATGTTTCTATTCAAATAATACAAAGTTTTTATATTAACAATTTTATATTTATATTAACTATATTTTAAATACATAATTACTCTGCATAGTTTCTAAAATATACTTATTAAAGGAATAGTTCCCTCTAGAACGAAATTCAGTCATTATGGACTCCCCCTCCTGCTGACGAGAAGTCCGGTGTAGTTTCTTATTCCTCAGAGTGCAGCTGCAGCCCCGCGGGGTTCCCTCCTGCAGGAGTAATCCATATAACGGGCGTAGATGGTGTCGGAGACGAAAAGGTCCATAAAACTACACAAAAACTTTGTAATATTCCTCCATACTGCTCGTCCGCTGCAATCCAAGTGTCCTGAAGTGGCGACATCCAGAGTTTACTCGAAATTTTTTCGGTATTTACTTCCTGCTGTGAGCGACCGAGTGACACACAAACACAAGAGGGATCTGCTGCACTGGTGATTTGAAACTTTGACATAGCGACTGTTGAGGCTGTAAAAATGTACTAAATGACGTTTGGAGTAAACTCTGGATGTCGCCACTTCAGGACACTTGGATTGCAGCGGACGAGCAGTATGGAGGAATATTTATTTTAATTCATTATACTATTTTACTATTACTATTATAAGTTTTTGTGTAGTTTTATGGACCTTTTCGTCTCGGACACCATTGACGCCCGTTATATGGATGTTTGCTGCCGGAGGGAACCCCGCGGGTCTGCAGCTGCACTCTGAGGAATAAGAAACTACACCGGACTTCTCGTCAGCAGGAGGGTGAGTCCATAATGACTGAATTTCGTTGTAGAGTGAACTATTCCTTTAAAGTAAAAAGTTGTATTTATAAACAAAACAAATCTAGTTAGTTATATAAACTAGAATATTAAATGTCTAATATAAAAAGTATATATCATATTTACATAATTGCTTGATTGATTGATTGATTGATTGATTGATTGATCAACGAGTCATAAAAGGCTCTTCCTCTGCTGAGCAGGAATGTTAACTAATGACCTCATTGGTAAATTTTAATATTTAGTCCTGTTGTTGGCGCTGTAGGACATTTATCCTCTAACTCAGGTGAGTTCTCACCTCCGTCAGCTCCAGGTGACTCTCTCTCTCGGGGGTCACCTGTGCCCGGGCCGTCCTGCCACGGACGCTTCCGAGGAGGCAGAGACGCCATGTCCATCCCTTGCAGGGAGGACGAGCGCTCACGACCAGCCGGAGACGACCCATCATGCATCTGCTGACCGTCCCGGTAACCATCGTGACCTACAGACAGGAAGACAAGGAGACAACCGCCACAATAAGAGTCTGCAGAGAAATAATTTAAAACCAAACAAACATTCAGCTTTAAGCTTCTTCAGCTGGTTCTCGTATTCCTGGAAATCCTAGAACTGTTTCCGGGAGGCTGTCGAACCGGACCTGAAGAGAGAAGTATCATCTGCATAACTGTTGATTCTGAGTGTTCCTTCAATCTTCACCTTATTTCAACAGGTTCAGACAGGACGGACGGAACAAGAGGGACAGAACATGATGGACAGAACAAGAGGGACAGAACATGATGGACAGAACAAGAGGGACAGAACATGATGGACAGAACATGATGGACAGAACATGATGGACAGAACAGGAGGGACGGAACAAGAGGGACGGAACAAAGACCAGTCCTGAATCTTCTCACCTCCTCCTCTGGGTGGACCTCCTCCTCGTGGCGGCCTCCCTCTGCCTCCGCTGTCCCAGCCTCGGCTCATCTCCTCCGAGCCCTCGAAGCCCTCTTCCTGGCCACTGTACTCCTCCTGGTAGCCTCGACCTCCGGGCCGGCCGGGGCCGCCTCCTCTGAACCTGAAACACCCAGAGTCCAGTTCAGACCTCTGAACAGGGTCCAGTTTCCCCTCCTGTCTCACCTCACTCAGGAGAAAGAGTCTCACCTGTCCTCTCTTCGACCTCTAAACTCTCCTCCACTGAACCCGTCAGGGGCCCAGTTCCCTGTGTTCCCCCCTCCTCCTCCTCCTCCTCCTCCTCGGTGTCCTCCCCCCCTGTGGCTTCCTCCTCCGCCTCCCTGGTATCCTGGTCCAGGTCTCCAGCCCTCCTCTCCTCCTCTGCCATGGAAGTCCGGGCCTCCATCAAAGTCCTGCGGTCCACGCCGGCCCTGCTGGTTGTCGCCCCAGTAAGGACCAGAACCCTGGTCTGGACCCGTGGGACCCTGCCGGTCAGGAGGGCCCAAATGGTGGTTGGATGGTGGCCCCCGAGGGTCCCCTAATAGTAAAAGAGTCAACATTGATCAGGACTGAGGACAGAACTGCTGGACACCAAAATCAATATCTGATCAATACGACTCTTCGTTCTGTCTTTATTCTGCCAGGTCTTACCTTTGTTGTTGGGCCCCTGCTGCCCCATCCCGTGCATCATGGGCCCCGTGTTCTGACCCTGAGAGACCAAATCACATGTAAACAACAACATAAAGACCGAAACTGATCCTGAACCAGTCAGACGACCTGAAACTCACCTGGTGCTGCATATATGGGGGCCCCTGCATGTTTCCATGGGGCCCCTGCATGTTTCCTTGGGGCCCCTGCATGCTTCCATGGGGTCCCTGCATGTTTCCTTGGGGCCCCTGCATGTTTCCATGTGGTCCTTGCATGTTACCAGGGGGCCCCTGCATGTTTCCATGGGGTCCTTGCATGTTACCAGGGGGCCCCTGCATATTTCCTGGCGGCCCATGCATCCCACCCGGTGGCCCCTGCATGTTGCCCATCCCATAGTTGTTTGGCATGTTGCCGTGTGTCCGGGGTGGGGGCCCCATCATCCCACCTTGCATGGGACCCTGAGGGCCCATCATGCTCCCCTGAGGTGGCATCATGCCCCCCTGAGGTGGAGGCCCCTGAGGATCCCTTGGACCCATTCCTCGAGGAGGTGGGCCCATCATTCCACCAGGGGGCCCCTGCATCCCTCTGGGTCCCATGCCATGAGGCCCCTGAGGACCCATGTTTCTGGGGGGGCCAGGGTGTCTCTGCATACCTTGCTGTCCTTGCATGTCTGGTGGTCCCATCATGCCCTGAGGGGGCCCCTGGTGAGACTGTGGTCCAGAGGGTGGCCCCATCTGTCCAGGGGGCATGAAAGGAGGCTGCATGCTTCCGGGGCCCATGGGGGGCCCCATGTTGTTGGGCATCGGCTGAGGAGGCATGTTTGGGGGAAAGCCCTGCTGGCCAGGAGGCATCGGGCCCCCAGGACCTCCGGCACTTCCGGGGCCGGGGAAGGGAGGCATAGCGCCCTGTCCCTGTGGGGGGCCCATGTTCCCGTCAGGGGTCATCTGGTTCATCCGGTCCATCTTCATCTGCTGCAGCAAGAACCAAACAGTTTACAGTCAGTTATGTGACACAGTCCGACATGAAGACGGGCTGAAAACTGAATGTGGAAAGTCAACCAGACTACATTCAAATAATACAACATACAACCTGTCAGTGTATTAACAACATGAGCAGCACTGACGGAAGTAGTACACTGTGTGTGTACTGTGTGTACACTGTGTGTGTACCGAGTGTGTACTGTGTATACTTTGTGTGTAGTAGCAGTACTCACCTCCAGCAGCATGGGGTTGGTGTACTGCAGAGCTGCCATCTCCTGCTCGATCTCTGCCTGAGTTTTCTTCTTCATGTCCACTTTCTGTTCCACCTTCCTGTCTTTGGACAATTCTCCGCCGGGTGGCATCATGGGTACTTTATTCTCAGCCCAGGCCTGCAGAGAAACCAGGAGTTCACAGTCAACATGGCTGACATCATGAAGAACTTGAGGATGTTTAAGTCGTCCGTCACTTCTCCAGGTGTTCATCAGTGTTTACCTGCTGGAACTGTGCTGGGATCGGTTTGGCGTACGGTACTTTCTTCTGCGGAACCTTCTTGGTGTCTTTTCCCATGACCTCGTCCATGCCCCAGTCTAGACCGGGGATGGACATCTCCACCTCAGGAGCCGCCTCTTTACCTGCACACAACAGTTGCACCTGAGTTACACCTGAGTACAACCTTTAAAGATATTAAACATGAAGATATTTCAGACAGATTTAGAACAAATCACACAGGAAGGGTTCAGTCGAGGAGTACGAGCAGGTCTGAGTCGTCTCCAGATCGATGACATACAAAGTGACATCATCAGCATAAAAACAGACTGAGGTACTGAGATCATCATCTAATGAAACTCATTAAATATACAAAGTGAACATCTGGGCCAAACATTGATCACTGTGGGCACCTTTATCAACAACACGGGGACTTGATTTCAACAAGTTATTTTCTCTGCTGAAGAAAAAGACAAATTCTTCCAAAAAAAAAACAGTGAAATTAATTATCGATGATCACTTTAAGACCTAATTAATCAAAAACAACGTATTGACTGTTGTTGGATAATTGTACAATGGAGAATTAATATGTTCAGTGTCTGAAGGATGTTCTCCCTCTTTGTTCTTGATCAAATTGGGCTGAATATTTTTAAAACATATTTTTATCTTTGTTTCCTGGAGCCTGGAAACCTGCAGCAGAGTTCCAGGACATTCCAGGACGTTCCAGGCTGAGACTCACTGCTCTGTTCCTGTTCCATGGCGGCCTTCAGCTGCTCAGGGATTCCCATCCCGGGGATGGAGGCGACGCTGTTCAGGTCCACATCATCTGAAACAGTCACATACAAACAGAATGATGAACGGCTGAGATCAGATAGAGTCACACAGCTGTGAGAAGTTTGTCCTCTGCTGCTCACCGTACTCCATGCCGTCCTCTGACATCCCCGGCAGCAGGTTCAGGTTGTAACGGTCTCTCATCTTATCACCGGGTCGATTCCTCGTCCAGAATTTACTGAGCAAGAAAAACAAGATCACGTCAAGTCTATATGTTCAAGTGTGTTCATGATGTGTTTTCTATATGTTGTATATCTATATCTACATATGTTGTATGTGTACATGTGTGATCTTCAATGTTGTGTACATGTTGTACCTAGTGTGGTCGTTGGAGCCCGAGCAAAGGATGTGACCCAGCGGGTGCCAGGCCAGACTCCAGATCATCCCCTCATGAGCCATCTCCATCCCTCCGACCTCCTTCTCCACCCTGACACAAACAACAACAACAACAGTGAACACCTGCACCAGTCAGACCAGTCCAACCACTAACAAACAGAATGGGTGGACAGAATAACAGACACAGCAGCCTGGCCACAGTTGGTGGTGATTTACTAATGGAGCCCCTGAAGCCTGGTGTCATTTGTACCAGCTGACTGTGGGTCAGTGTGATGTCAGCTCAGGTGTGGTCATTACCCAGTGTGCCAGAAGAGCAGCGAGCCGTCAGAGCCTCCGCTGGCAAACAGGCCTTCATGGACGGGATGCCAGGCCACAGCTGAGGACACGGAGACAGGACAGAAGCAAAAGGTTTGAGTTTAACGGCTCGTACCTGCTGAAGGAAATCCTTCTTCAGGTCTTGTTTTGAACATTTGTTGAGTTTGAGGTAAAGATGAGAACATCAGAAGTGATTCTCTCCCCAACATCTGGATCAGTATCCACCAGCCTCTGGTTTCTACATGTGGACAGGTGGAGGTGCTCACACTCACCTGTCGCCTCCTTCTTGTGTCCTCTGAACACCTGCAGCTCCTCCTTCAGGTTCCTGATGTCGAACAGCTTACACAGGTGGTCACGTGACGCCGTCAGCAGCCAATTACCATTCAGGTTCCACTTCACCTCCATCACTGTGTTCTTGTGGGCGTGACTGAGGAGACACATTCAGTCAGAGGACGGAAACAGAGTCAACACTGAGACACACAAAGCTTTGTCCTACACACACGTCTGTACGTCACAGCAGAGACGGTACTTCTTTACACTACTGATCAGTAATCAGGATCAATCATCTGATCTGGTGTCAATTTCCTGTTGAACTCACAGCGTCGCCAGACTCTGTCCCGTCTTTGGGTCCCAGAATTTGATTGGCTGCTGGCTGTCTTTACTGCCGGAGACCACCAGACCTTTGGTGGGGTGCCAGTCCACACACTTCACATCAGCACCGTGACCTACACACACACACACACACACACACACACACACACACACACACACACACACACAAATGATTATCTGACATTTTGTAAATAATCATTAATTATTATTTTTCTCAGTTTTGATTTATTTTCTATTCTCTCTATGACAATGAGGGGGCGTGTCTCTGAGTTTGCAGCTCACTGATTGACTGATTGGTCAGACAGTGCTCACCTGCAGAGGTAAACAATCGAATCAATCAATATTAGTTTCTTTTAAAAAGGGATTCTTTTGTATTTATTGATCAGAAGACTTTATGAATTTATGTTTTTAAAATAAAAACCAGTCTAATAATTTCTGCCACTCAGTATTAAAGTATTTTGATTATTTTCATCATCTTTGTTCTTTTTAAATGTTTCATCACTGGTTTGGATCGACACAGAACGATGTGAGCTATGATCAGCTGTTGCCATGGAGACCAGGTGAGTAAGTGGTCTGGTACCTCGGAGGATTCTCTCCTCGTGGCAGCGTAGGAAGTCCCAGATCCGAACCGTCCCGTCGTCTGAGCAGGTGGCGAATTTATTATCTGTGGGAGAAAAACTGGACAAGACGAGACGAGAGTCAGAACACTGCGACGAAGACCAGACGCTGACAGACAAGTCCAAACTACAGACACAAAGACCGGTAATCAATCACCACAGCTCCAGTTTCTGTTGGTCTCTGATGGTTCTCCAAGATAATTACTGATCTCACTGAAGCTCTTCAGCTGATCGACCGTCAGATTTTAAATCCACTGACAGTCGAAGAATTCACAGACAGACTGAGACGAGTCGTTTCACTCATCAGGTCCAAAACTGCAGCCAGTGTTGGGGAAGCTACTTTGCAAGCGTAGCTTGTAAAACTACATGTAGTTTAAGTCTCCCCAACACTGACAGCACAGAATCCTCCCTGTTGTCTCACACAGGTTTCTATTATTTTGTCTACGGACAACCTCTCAGTACAGCAACACATCAGCAACCAGCAGGGAAGTAATCAGAGCCTCTACTGAAGTTAAAGTATGTGAGTATCATCATGTGCTCAAAGTATTCACAGTAAAAGTACTCGTGACTCCAGAAGCTCCTAAGTCCTAAGTGTGTGTGTGTGTGTGTGTGTGTGTGTGTGTGTTCAGGTGTGTGTCCATCTCTCTCTGTCTGATGACATCACTCTTGGGGTCAGGACTCCTCAGAAGAAATCTGAGCTATTGAACTATTGATCACATCAGAGCTGCAGGAAGCTTTCAGTCCTTCAAAATAAAATACTCTGTGTGTAGAAATCAGACATCTGATGTTTTAAATGAGACGACTCTCAGAAGGAGAAATCTCCCAACACTCTGAACCTGATCAGCTTCATTATCAATCAACCTGCTGATTTATTTCACTGTTGGCTCAATAAATCATTAGAAACAAAGTGTCAGAGTCCAAATGGACCCAGAGGACAACAAAACGCTAGTTTACTGCTGATCGACTGAGGCTGATCCATCAACGGCCTCTGACAGTCACAGCCCTGCGTCACATGGTACAGATGTGACTGAGGACGACACTACTGAAGCCTCAGATTGTCTCCACCTGCTGGACGATCAGAGGAACAACACCCGACATCACACTGAACAGCTGATCCATCCCGACTCACTCTGATCTTTAAACAGTTACCACGTCTGCTCCTGGTTCACTGTAAATAAACTTCATTGTCTCTGAATTGTTCCCTGAAGGCAGCAACGACACACAACGGCCACCTTAATGCTGCGTTCAGGGAACACCACAGAAAAAGGAACAAACACTGTTCATGTGAAGCAACAAACTCAGACTGATCCACATCAGTGACAGGCTGAGGACCAGCAGACAGCTCTTTGATTGGTTGTTACACACAGTGACTCAGAC
>NC_140196.1:512346-527346 GCF_965226575.1 Pagrus pagrus | reverse complement strand
CTTCAGTTTGTACAGTAGATGTTTGAGTTTGTAAAGACAAATGCAGACTAACTAATATTCCTTTTTCTTCGCTTTCTATAAATTAATAACAAATTTGATTATTTTTTCGTCATGTTTTGATTTGTAATAGAAAGTTCAGTGTTCCCAGTGCATCTGCATGTATGGAAATAAAAGCTATTATAAGGATTTTGAGCTTTTTTCAACACACTATTATTTTGAACACAACTGTATTTACATGTTTTGTTCTCCAACATAAACTCATCATTAAATGTCCACAGTTTAATTATGAAGCTCTTCATGTGTTAAAAACCGTTAGCGGTTGCTAACAAGTGTCTGAATGAGACTACAGAGGTTGTCGGGGACATTAAACGTCCTCACAGCGAACACGGAGACTCGTCTCCTCACTAGTCCGTCTTTACAGGCCCACTTTAGTTACACACTGTTCTCACTCTGACTTTACAACTTGTACATTGATCAGTTTATAAAACCTGGATAGTAATTGTGCAGTAAGACGCTCAGTGGTGGAGACGTTTAAGTCATGTGACCGTGATGTCGTCTGTTTGTAGCCTAGCATTAGCTTTTTACTGCTACACATTTAATTTACACCTCAAACATCACAGAGTGGAGTTCATCTGTGGAGATTATCTGCTGAACAGAACCTGAAGGATCAGAAACTTGTGTTTGACTCTCAGATTATTTTCTGTAATAATCTAGAATCCAGTTCAATAATCCCACAGAGATTGATCCAATTGATCAGTCTATTAATGAAACTAAAGAGATTTCCACGTGTCCTTCATCAGAGTCAGAACTAAACATCTGGTCTAATGTTTACATCATCTGCATCATGTTGACTGTCGGAGCTCAGAATGAGCAGCTGTCACTAAGAAATAAACCACAGTGACTGACTTTAAAATAAATATATTAACCTCTGCAGGATTCCTCTCTCATCTCATCTCATCTGCAGTGACACTGATGCTTTTTGCTGTAATATGTTTTATATTCATCACAGCTCTACATTGAAACAGCCTGATTCTCTGGACTGAAGCAGGCAAACGATCTGTTCATCATTTTCTGTGAACGCACCGTCTGAAGAGGAAACCTGAGCTCAACTGGCAACAGACAACGATTTAACTTTTACTGTCCACTCTGCAGTAAACCCTGATGTCACAGTGATGTCACAGTGATGTCAGAGTGAAATGTCTGCAAGAAAGATGACACCATCCATGTAAAGGTTGGTTCACTATAAACCTCCCTGTCACTATGATATTCAGTGTGACACCAGGACGGATTTGAAGGTTGGGATGTGGCACAAAGGAAGCTCGTCTGCCGTTACACAACCACAACAGCAGGAGGCAGTTTTCCCCGGTCACCGTCTGCAGGCAACGGTGGAACGTAACAAACTGTCCAAAGAAAAAGACGCTGATGGAGGCGAAGGAGACGAGGGAGAGTGAAAGAACCTGAGGTGAAAGAAGAGTGGACGGATGGAGACCCTCTGGTGGTGTGTCAAAGTCTGTTGAAGAGTTTCCATCACTCATAATGTTCATCATGTTCAGTTGATTCCTTCAGCTCTCATGCTTCTGTGATCAACGAGTGCAACACAAACCACTTGAGGTTTGGTTCGATCATTTCATTTATTATAGTTCTTCTGAACATGTGATCATGAATATACAATCAGTGAGTTGAACCATCAGTTCAGTGATTATAGAAAGTTGTGGATCAAATGTTCTTTGTAGCATCTGAACTTCTTCTGACTGATTCTGATTGATCACAGCTGATCATTTTAACAGGACCCGTCTGGTACAGTCATCAGACGCAGACACAAACACCACGATGGGAAAGTCTAAAGAGCTCAGCATTGATCCGAACAAGTCAGGAAAGTCACTTGGAGCCGTTTCAAAGCAGCTTTAGGTCCCAAGATCACCTGAACAACAAACCATCACTGAGAGAAAACTGGTCTGATGGTCAAGAGTCAACCAGAAACCAACAAAAAGCAAGTCTGCAATGATTCAGAAGCTGCTGGAGACAGGTGTCCACAGTCAGGTGTGTTTTACATCTACATGAGCCGAGAGGCTGCTGCGTTGAGAGAAGCTCGTGATCCAGACCCAGAACCTTAAAGCTGGACTGAAGTCTGCTGCTGATCACATGGACGAAGAAAAACCTTCTGGAGGAGACTCTGTGGCCACAGGACACTAAAACTGAGCTGTTTGACCACACTGAGCAGCGATATGTTGGAGGAGAGGAGGTGAACTCCAACAACAGCAAACCTACTGTCCAGCATGGTGCCGGTAGAGTTCTGCTGTGGGGCGGTTCTGCTGCCAGTGGATCTGCTGCTCTACAGAAGGTTAATGGAATAATGAAGGAGGAGGATTATCTCCAAACTCTTCAGGAAAACCTAAAATCACCAGCAGAAGATTGGCTCCTGGGTGCAGTTGGGTGTTCAACAGGACAATGATCCAAACACACATCAAAGTGGTAAATGAACGGATCAATCAGACCAGAACTGAGGTTTTCGAACGGTCTTCATAAAGTCCTGACTTGAACCCCATCAGAACATGGACTGGACTGTGCTGAACAGACAAGTCTGAGTCAGGAAGAGAACAACTGTGGTTTAACTTCCCCGATTGTGTCAAGAGGAGCGTTAAAGATTCATCCAGAGGACCAACAGAAGCTCATGGATGAAGATCAACAGCCGCTGACTGAGGTAACCACACATAGAATCATGATCACATGTTCAGAAGACCGATAATAAATTCATTACTCAACCAAACTTCATGAATGTTTTTGTGACAAAGTAGTTTGTGTTGCACTCGCTGATCACAGAAACATGAGAGCTGAAGGAATCAACTGAACACTGACATAATGAACATGTTTATGAGTGATGGAAACTCTTCAACAGGACTGAAGATGTTTCTTCTCACCAGCAGGACGCTTCAAAACCACCGTTATGTCTACGAGACCAGAAGAAACTAAACCTGCTACTTATTAAAGACAACCAGCTGTTTACTCAGTGTCACAGACCTGAGATCAGATTTCTACATCACACTGAGATTCTTACTGTTGTTTTTTAGCTTTGGACACGGCCGGGCTGCTGGCTGTGGCCGGGCTGCGGGCTGTGGCCGGGCTGCTGGCTGTGGCCGGGCTGCGGGCTGTGGCCGGGCTGCTAACAGCATCAGAGTTGATTATTACTGTTGTTAAACTGGTCGTCTCTGATTGGGGCTTCAGTCTTGGTCAGGTCAGCTGAGAGAAGCTGTAGTCTCACTGATGTTATATCCTGTCTAGCAGCATGTCGTCAGCAGAGCCCTCGCTGAGGCTCATGGGAAATGTAGTGCTTTGCTGGCAAATAAAACAGTTTGAAGCATACAGCTTCACCTGAGGGACAGAGTAACAGGAACACCTGACAGCGTGACGACCAACATGACATCATCATAAAGCAGACTCAGGTGTGCTGTACCTGATGACATCACACTGTACAGGTGTTCCTGTTCAGTCTACTAACTGCAGCAGGTTTTACTCAGCCTGCTGTGTGAGGTCATCTGTAGGCTGATGATGTCACCAGGCTTGAACACAACAAATGTCTAACGCACAGTGTGTGTTACAAACTGAAGGTGTTTGACTAATGACAGAAACTGTCCAGGTGCATTATGGGAGATGTAGGCTCCAGTGTTGATGGACTACATGTCGGAGGTGAGTCAGACGTTATGAGTCGTTGGGTTTTTACTTCCAGGGCCGTCATGTTTAAGGTGCACATGTGGAGTTCAAACCTTTATTTAAAACGTCTCTTTATTCACTTTATTTTAAAACTTTATTGATCCCTGCTAAAACTTTATTGGTCAGAGTCAGCCCTGACATTGATTATCTCCTCTCCACCCAGAACACGTGGCCTCCGTCACAGTCAGTGATGATGACTTTATTCAACACAGAGAGAAACGGCTCATCAGCCACATCAGGAAGAACATCAACAACAGATCACTGCAGTGTTGCAACAGCACACACGTACATCTGTTATTAATCACCCACAACAACAGCAACATGTGGCGCCCCCGCGTGGCTGACAGTAGAACTACAGAAAATGGTAGATTGGGTATAAACCTGGCTTCTCTAATGGCCTCCTTGTGAGCCTGGAACATCTTGACGTTGTTCATGTTGGACTGCCAGTACTTCACGTAGCCGCCGTGGTCCGCCGTCAGCATCCACATGTCGTTATGAGACCAGGTCATGGCCCGGACCGGACTGTCGTGGGCCTGCAGAGGACAGAGGACACGTCAGAACCACTCGGGGCCAAACAGATGACAGAATACTGACATCCTCACATCAACATCAGACAGGTTTTTAACCTCACTTCTGTAACAACTGACTGAACGTGATGCTGCTCAACATTTAACCAAAGACAATGATGTGTTGGAACATTAATACAACATGAAGACACTTTAAAAACAGAAATGTCTTGAACACAGGCAGCCGTAGAAGATCTTTGTTTAGTTTTGTATTTCAGTTCACTCTGTGACCAGAGCATCCAACAGTCCACACTGTGGATTTATGATGACATGTTCACAGAACAGTTAAGTCCCGAGAGTGAGCTTTACCAGGGAAGTTTGGACAGTGCACCAGTTATAGCATGCTAGTTAGCTTAGCACTGTTAGCTTTACTGTAAGGAGCATCACAGTGCACGCTGCCCTTCTGTGCCCGAAGGAAACATGATGTCATAGTGAGGCTGGCCTTTCACCTTTGGATATAAAATGCCATCACCTCATTTTATCCTATTAGACATTTGTGTCAAATGTTGTCATAGCTGGTGTTAAATGATTAAGTGATGGTGTTTTGTGTGACCAGCGTACAGCAGCTCTGGTTTGATGTTTCATATTTTATTATTGAGTAGAATTTGAACATTTCATTAACTTGTGTTTCTGTCTGAATCCAATCATGTGCAATAGAAAATCAATAAGCTGAGGAACTGCTTTTTATTTTTTTATTCTGGCGACACATTAGTCCAAAGTGACGATCAGTGGAAGCCACCGGAGATCAACAACAAGCTGTTTGTTCTGAAAACTTGTTTTTCTCCACAGCGACTGTCTTCAGAGAAAGCAGGAACATCAGAAATCAAAGATCTTCTACTCAGTCTTCATAAGCTCATTTAAATATTGATCTGGATTAAAGTCCGATACTGCAGCATTAACAGGACATGACTCATTATCAGGTCTTTATGTCACTTGTCTTCCTCACAGCACAGATCTGAACACTCACAGTCCAGCCGACAGACATCTTAACTAGTGAAGTGTCACTATTTCATAATCAATCAATCAATCAATCAATCAATGTATATGTTAAGAGTTACAGTGATGTCACTGAGCAATGTTTACCTGTAAGATGGTCTCAAAGTTGAAGGTGAGTCCGTTCCAGAGAGTGAACTCTCCACTCGAGGCTCCAGTGACCAGACGACGACCTTCAGGAGTCCACTGCGCACACACACACACACACACACACACACACACACACACACACGTCAACATCCAGAACGAACACTAAAGCTGGGCATACACTGAATGATTTTAGAAATGTTGTTAATGCCAGCTCGTCCTGTACGGGTAAATCGTCTGCGATGTAAAGCCAAAGCTCAGTCCGATCATCATGCCACGACCTGAGAGCTCACACTGTATGTGTAACAGCGACCTGTCTGCCCTGCAGACCAAAGATTAGTTTGAAGCTCTGTGGCAGGTATTAGCAATGATGCCAACAAGGCAGAAGCATGCTGCCTACATAATCTGTGCAACCCTGCATGCCGAAGCCTCCAAGAAAAAGAGGCGTTGACTAGGGGTGGGCGGTGTGGGCAAAAAATAATATCTCGATATTTTTGGGGATTTTGGCGATAACGATAATCAGTTGATATCTTTTAAAATTCAAGAATATCTGCGTCCAGACCGATCCACTGAAAACGACTGAAAATGCTGTAGTTCATATTCCAGGCCTATAGCTGGCGCTCGAAATTCACCAAAAACGGAGAAGAAGAGACGGAGCATGCGCAAGAAGCTTGCAAGCTGTAAACAAACAGACAGTAGACGGAGAAACCGAACACAACAAGAGAAGACGAAAATGGCTAGTGCAAAGAAACCAGAATCGTTTGTGTGGACCGATAATGAGGTTGCTGCTGCGACTCACACTCGACTACAAGGCGAGTAAGGTGCAAGAAACACGAACACAAGCATGTAGTCCGCCACTGTTGTCGTTGTTGCTGTTGCAGTTGTTATGAGACGTCGCGGGGTTCAGGGGTCGAAGGCAAGAGGTCGAGGGGTGGGGCGAATCCTGCCATGCAGGAGAGAGCGTTGCTGCACCGTGTGTTAAGTGGATGTGAGGAGTTTCCGCGTGCGTTTCAATATTTTTGGCGAAGTCATTTAAATACTCGATAATGGAAATTTGGACATCGTCAAAACAACAATGACGATATTATCATAAACGACATATATCACCCACCCCTAGCGCTGACGCATATGGACTTGAATTTGCAGAGAGAACTGGAGGTACGCCATGTATGTCCATGTCACCATGGTGCTTCGTTTTTCAGACACTGTTTGCCACTTCGTGTAGTGAGAAACTCATCCGACCGTCCGATGGCCGTTCGGGAGCAGATGATTGGTGCAGTGTATAGTCGACCTGAGTCATAAAGTCATGTGTAATAAATCTGATGTCAAATTAAATACGCTGAAATGTTCTCAAAGGTGAATCAAGAAGTACATATTGATTTCTCCATCAGACTGTGTGTGTGTGTGTGTGTGTGTGTGTGTGTGTGTGTGTGTGTGTGTGTGACAGGAAGTAGCTCACCCTGATCACAAACACGGGACACTTGACTTTGTTGGTGGATGTTCGGACAAACTTGGTGGTGACAGCGTTCATCGGGTTGTTCAACATTCCCACAGGAGGAACGAGCTGAGGACAAAACCCAACGTCTCATTACTGAGTAATGATTCACAACGTCACACAGATCCAGGTGGTTCTGTTCAATCGTTTCCAACAGCCCAAATAAATTCAGTTTATTGTTCAACAATAAAAGCAGAAAGGTCACATAAATTAACAAACTAGAAGAAGAAAATGTTTCATAATGATAAAGCACTAAAAAACACGTCAGCCACATTGAGGATGTTGTTCAGATGTTTTCAGCTTGGTGATCAGACAGATTCAGTATCAGTGAAACCGGACTCAGCACTCACGTCGTTGTAACAGCCTGCGTCGGGCTGCACCGCTCGGAAGTCTCGATGGTCTCGCTGCCACAAACGGTTCTGCAGAGGAAACAAACAGTCCGATCACTTCAAACCAGCTGGATGCTGAAGCTGCTCCGACTCAGTGAGACGTTCAGCAGCTCGGCTGATGGTGTTTCTCCTTGAACGCACAGTGAGTGTGTGATGATGGAGTGAGTCAGGTGTGCGATGATGGAGTGAGTCAGGTGTGTGTCGATGGAGTGAGTCAGGCGTGTGACGATGGAGTGAGTCAGGCGTGTGACGATGGAGTGAGTCAGGTGTGCGACGATGGAGTGAGTCAGGTGTGCGACGATGGAGTGAGTCAGGCGTGTGACGATGGAGTGAGTCAGGCGTGTGATGATGGAGTGAGTCAGGCGTGTGATGATGGAGTGAGTCAGGTGTGTGACGATGGAGTGAGTCAGGCGTGTGATGATGGAGTGAGTCAGGTGTGCGATGATGGAGTGAGTCAGGTGTGTGACGATGGAGTGAGTCAGGCGTGTGACGATGGAGTGAGTCAGGTGTGTGACGATGGAGTGAGTCAGGTGTGTGACGATGGAGTGAGTCAGGCGTGTGATGATGGAGTGAGTCAGGTGTGTGACGATGGAGTGAGTCAGGTGTGTGACGATGGAGTGAGTCAGGCGTGTGATGATGGAGTGAGTCAGGTGTGTGACGATGGAGTGAGTCAGGCGTGTGATGATGGAGTGAGTCAGGTGTGTGACGATGGAGTGAGTCAGGTGTGTGATGATGGAGTGAGTCAGGTGTGTGACGATGGAGTGAGTCAGGTGTGCGACGATGGAGTGAGTCAGGTGTGCGATGATGGAGTGAGTCAGGTGTGTGTCGATGGAGTGAGTCAGGTGTGTGACGATGGAGTGAGTCAGGTGTGTGTCGATGGAGTGAGTCAGGTGTGCGATGATGGAGTGAGTCAGGTGTGTGACGATGGAGTGAGTCAGGTGTGTGTACCTCCAGGTGTCTGATGACAGACGGGTTGTAGTCGATGGTCTTGCGGTTCACAGCCTTCCTCATGCGTTTCCCGTCGAAGGTGAGCTGCTGCATGGCCTGCTGCTGGGCGAAGTCCGGCCTCTTGTAGAACACCTGCCGCGGCGCCTGGTGCTGGAACCGCGGCATGTGGAAGAACCGCTGGGGCGAGCCGATGTCCGTCGCCATGGTGACCTCGCTATACCTGCAGGATAAGATGCCAGGTGGTAAGTCTCATCCAGAGAGGATGATCAAAGTACATAAAACTGAAAACCTGTTCTGGAGAACATGTTGGACACAGAGGAGAAAATAACTCAAACAAGCTGCGTGTCTCAGTATTCATCCTCAAATAACACAAGACTGAAACAAGAAGTAAAACATGAACTCACACAAAGCAAACAACTGAATATCACTGAGCTCACACACTACTAAAGTGTTTGTGTTCCAATGATTTCAAGAGATCAGCGACACACTTCACACAGCGGAGGAACAAACAGGCCTGTTAATGTGACACTATATGTACTCTGTATATACAACAAACAATCCACAGTACAACTCCTGACACACATCATGACTGACCCACACAAACAGGAGAGGCAACACATCAGACCAACAGCACGATCAGCTGTGACGATGTTCATGAAGAAAGACAGATAAACAACTTCCTTCTGTTAAAATAGAAGAAAAAACTCAGACTGACACACGACAACACAGGAGCTCACTACATGTGGGACTGCTCCTTTAATCAGCTGTAGAGTCCAACCGTTAAAACTGAACTCGGCCGGTAAAGACTTTATTATTAATGTGTCGTTAGGAAACATCTGTAGCTCCGTCCAATCAAGAGCAATCAGCTGTGTAAACAGGAAGTCACCGTGGCATCACAAGCAAGCAGAACTTCCGAAAAACTACAGTTTAGATAAATCTTCATAAATGTGTTTCAGTTACTGTCGCACTGTCAGAGGGATATAACTGCTAACATCACTGGTGTTATTCTCTCATTTAGCCGAATGTTATTAGCACATTTCTGTGTTAATGGAAACACAGGCAGACACTAATCATTACTGTTACTGTCAGAGTGACTCACTCCACATCTGTCTCATCACAATGGTCTGAATTCTGGAACAAAAAAAATTCGGAGATTTCCTGATTATTGCGACTAGTTGATCTGAGAAAAGAGCACGACACTCTGATCACAATCAGGAGATGTAGTTCAATGATCAGCCCTGAAACAGACTCATCAATACTGCAGTCTGAGGTCAGGCTCCGAGTGCAGACTGAGCATGAAGAAACCAAATGAAACGTTCAGACGACAACAAGTGTCTACACAACATGGAGCCAAACACATCTGACAGAACCACAGAGCTTCACTTTACAGACACAACCATCATCCAGACTATAATGTTCTGAAGCACAGAGGTGGACCTGATCGGGATCAATACTCACATTAAGAGCTCTGATCAGTTGTTTTGTTTGGACTCAATGGACTGATCAGTTTCACACTGACAGGCTGAACACATTTTTACACTAAAACTAGCAGAGAAGCAGCTGCTGATACTGATCCAGATTCATATCCTGATTGATTGATCGCCGATTTCATGTTTAACTCTGAGATTCTTTAATGACTTCAGAACTCGTGAAGACTCAAACTGCTTAGTACACTTTGCTTTACTACAGCATCGTGATCACAGCATTAAAATGAGCTGTGGGTCAGTGCATCTGTTCAAACTACAGCCTGAACCTTCTCAGCTCCACACAGACACACACAGACACACACACAGACAGACACACACAGACAGACACACACACCAGCAGCAGTCCAAACACTGATCACAGAGATGAAGCTCATCAATACAACACATCTGCTGAGTTATCATCATTACATCACCACAACAGCAGCAGTCAAACATGTTTCTTTACTTTGGTTCATCAAATGTTGTCCGACTTTCATTTCCTTTTCAATTAATCAAAATATTATCAAAACATCACAGTAACACTGAGTCTCAGCTCACAGACGCATTGATTTCTGATCAACTGTGACAAACAGCATCACAGTGAAGTTGAGCTGCAGACGGACTGATGGAAGAGCTCCTACCAAGGTCCCATCAGGATCTCACTTCCTGATGACCACAGTGTGCAGCATCGCTGTTGTTCTCACCGAGTCACTTCATCAGTCAGTCGGGCTCCATATTTACATGAACACAGTATTTTATTCAATATAGACAATTTAAAGGTCTCAGGACATTTTACTCTTCAAACACGAGTGTTAATATTCTAGTTAGTGTTTGACAGAAGTATGTGATGGTGGTTAGACTTCACTGCTGAACACAATGTTGTGATGGATAATACACCGTCTCCATGGAAACTGGGGCTGCAAGTAAAGTTCAGTGTCGGTTAATCTGTGGATTATGTTCTGGATTCATCTAAAAGTTGTTTGGTCTATAAAATGTAAGAAAATGGTGAAAAAAGTCAATCAGTGTGTCTCGTCCTCAAATGTCTCAAAGAGCTTCAGTTTACTGTCACAGAGGGACAAAAACAGGAAATATTCACATTCAACAAGTTGACGGCAGAGTGGAGACTTTAAATGACTTAAAACAACCAATTATCAAATCAGTCTGAGTAATTTAACAGTTGACAACTAATCAATGAATTGTCACAGCTTTACTGCATACACGTTTTCTTTTTTCCTCATTAAGGAGACATCTACATTCACTGATCACTTTAAAATGTTCAATTAAGATCAGGACAACTGTATGAACATCTGCTGATTCTGCTCAGGTCAACACCTGAACAGTCAGAGAAAATCCCTCAGACTTCAGCTGATCCACCTGAGGAGGACGTGTAAACATCAACACTGAGCATCCGTCTCACACCAGCAGACACTTCACTTCAATGTAAATAATGTAACGTCTCCATCTGCTTCTGCAGGAACAATGGACCCTGTCCTCTGTGTTAATAATACTGTGGAGACAGACAGTGGGGCTCATTTCAAGTTAAGTTAAATTAAGAGCAAATCACAAAACAACTGACTGAGGTTATAACATGCTGTTTGACCTCAGACCTCCATAACAGACACTGTACCACAAATCCATTCTGGTTTAATGATCAACAAAACCACCACCAGAGTAAAACACGACAGGATCAGACTGATGCGACTCTGCCTACACTCAAACCTTTAACTTTTATTGATCACGTCACACAGAAATCAGTAACTTCAACTAGAACATATCCTGAAGTCTTTTATCTGGAGCCTGACAATCAAAGCTACTTTAACCTGCTCATTTCAGAGGATGTAAGCAAACTGTCCGCAACACGAGGTTTCACTGTCTGCTCGGCGCTGAGCTAATCAGAGCTAATGCTAACTAACGGTGGGGTCCGACACTCGGACAGAGGGCTGTTAACGACTCACAGACAACCTGAAGGCTGAGTTCCTCTCAGCACCGTTTCTGCACCTCCGCGGCTTTTAACCTGGTGATGCTGCGGCTACATCGTGAGCTTGTGTGGCTAACTGTGCTAACAGGCTAAACGTTAGCAGGGACCTCAGGTGGTTAACACACTGCTGGTCCTCACCGACATATCCTACCTTCACATGGGAGTTCAATGTGATATTTTCGGTACGACAAACAGCAGAGTTTGTTAGGCGCGTGTGATTTTTTAGGGGCATTTTGTTGTGTTTCGCAGCCGGAGGTAAATGGCGGCCCGGTGCGGGAAGTCGTCGTGACAACAACAACGCGCTGCAGCTGAACAACTCACCGACAGTCTCCGCTGCAGAGTTAGCTATCTAGCTGACATTAACGGGCTAGATTCTTCCGGTTAACTTTTCTCTGAAGAAACATGAACGTCTCAAACTTTATTCAACTCAAATTAACAAGGTTTGTCACGTTAGCCACCAGCAGACTCCATCATGACGCTTCTTCTTCTCGGCCCTGCAGAAAAGCATGCCGGGACATTTTTACAATGGGCGGGAGAACACGCCGTCATCACGCTAAGGGTTCTGGGAACCTGAGTTTTACCAATCATTGGTCCCTGTATGCCAAGCGAAAAACACAAAATATTATATTGTATTATATTGTTTTATATTATATTATATTATATTATATTACATTATATTATACTATGTTATATTATATTATATTATATTGTATTGTATTGTATTGTATTGTATTGTATCGCATTGTATCGTATCGTATCATATGATATTATATTGTATTATATTATATTATATTATATTATATTATATTATGTTGTATTGTATTGTATCGTATTGTATCGTATCGTATCATATGATATTGTATTGTATTGTATTGTTTTATATTATATTATATTATATTATATTGTATTATATTGTATTGTATCGTATTGTATCGTATCGTATCATATGATATTGTATTGTATTGTATTGTTTTGTATCATATCATATTATGTATGTATGTTGAAGCTATTGAAAAGAAGCTTATTTTTCATGAAATATATTAGTATCTTTATCTAAATATGAAATATGAGGAGCACTTAAAAAGAGGTGTGTCCTAATTGTTAAGTGTAATAATATAATTGTCACTGATTCTGAGTCATTGGCTCACATGACCTGACATGAAAATGCAGATTTGTCATAAAAATGTTCATAAATAATAGAAGAAGCACTAAAATTAACAAAATTAGAAAAAATCAAACGGATAAAAATAACAACAAATATTTAGTAAACAACATAAAATAGTTTCGTTGTTGTTTCGCTGAAATATCTGTGTTCTATTATAAACTGACAAATAAACGAACTGAAAATAAATAAACAAAAAAAGCTTCACAAGCTTCTAACAAGTTGCAGTGACGTCATCACTCGGTCTGTCCAATCAGAGGAGAGTCTCGGTGTTCGCCGTTCAAACACACGCGTCTGATAACTGAACCGTCTCGAGCTCCTCCTCCAGCCAGCCGTCAGGTAGACTGTCTGATCTCTGCAGGTAAACGGTCATCCAGCAGGTAAACTGCCGGTAATGTACCGGTAATGTACCGGTAATGTACCGGCACGCAGATAACGACCTTTCAGTCCCGGTGTCATCCGTCAGTCACTCTTTAAACGTCTTTAATCATCTGTTTACCGGCTACCAGCAGCTAGCTTGTGCTAACGGCCGTTAGCTCAACCGTCAGTGATCTGTTAGCACTTGAATTTTAAAGCTAGGTGACTGAAACGTTCGGGGTGACTCTGACCCGGTTCTGTGGTTTCAGTCTGTTGGTTCTGCTCACAGTTATGACAGAAGTTGAAGTATTTTGATGCTCATTAATGTGTATGAATCATGATGGCAGTGATCAGTGGAGCTAACAGCTCGGTGCTGACACACAGTACAGTGTTTATCTGCTGTTATTAATGAGGCTATGTTCACTTATTAGTTACTGCTTAGTCATTCTGCAAAGATTATTTCATTATTAATAAATCTGCTGATTATCTTCTAGATAAATCAATTAATTGTTCAGTGTATGAAAGGATACAGATGGTTTAGAAAAAATGTCATTCACAATTTCACAGAGGCTTCACTGATGTCTCCAGTTTTCTTATTTTGTCTGATGAATCATAGAAAAGCCTGAAGAAATCCAATTAATTGTTAGTTATTAAAAATCGCCAACTTAAATAAACCAAAACACGTGTGAAACAGTTAATCACAGATGAAGATAGATATGGTTTATTTTCCTGCTCATTTCCAGCTCCACTCAAAAGCTCATCCAGACAGTTTAGTGCCTCTTTAACCCTGAAGTCTGATGTTTCTGTGACAAGTGAACATAAATGTGTTGTAACATGAAGCTGCTCCACCTTTTCTAACACTGAACATGTTGCAGGTGCCATCACAGCGACACAGGCAGGAGGTCTAACTGCTGATACAGTATCTGACCTGGGATCTGTTCATGTGCTCAGTGTGGATCTGCTGTTGTTGTGTGTTTGGTTGATAAATGATGAAAATGATTTAATGGTGGAGATGAAGTCAGAACATCTGATCATATCATGAATAACAGTGTGTGTGTGTGTGTGTGTGTGTGTGTGTGTGTGTGTGTGTTTCTTCCAGCAGCAGTTCAGTGTGTCCGTGTTCACATGAGCCACAGAGATGAGCAGCAGAAGCCGCAGGTCCTGGTGAGAGCTGATGTACACAACACACCCGTCACACACCTGGCACACACATGTCACACACATGTCACACACATGGCACACACATGTCACACACATGTCTATGAAGGTATATCGATGTCAAAACAACTAGAGACAAGCGCAGCAACGTGTGTGTGCACACATGATAATTTTGTTATGCGTGCGTGTGTGTGTGCGTTGTTACGTGCAGATTGTATTTCACGCGTAACAAGAAGCTACGTGTGCACGTCTGTCTGTCACTGTTTGATAAATGTTGTTACGCGTTCACACACACGTGCGGTCGCAGATTCTGATGTGCGACCGGAAGTTGATCTGCACCGTGCGCAACACTCCGCGTACTTAGACGCCTCACGTAGTTGGCCTTTTCATTTTATTGAAGTGTCGTCAACCAGGGGAGGCAGCAGTGAGCCACACACTGCTGCCAGCATCTCAAAAGAAGAATGAGAAGGAGGAGAAGAAGATCAAAGAAGCAGAGTTTGATTTATATATATATATATATATATATATATATATATATATATATACACACCTGTCACACACCCGGCACACACATGTCACACATGTGTCACACACGTGTCACACACCTGGCACACACGTCACACATGTGTCACACACCTGGCACACACATGTCACACACATGTCACACATGTGTCACACACGTGTCACACACCT